>NC_051157.2:97512991-97572990 GCF_013339745.2 Dermacentor silvarum
AAAAGTGTTATCGAGCTTGAAAAAAATGTTCAGTGGAAAGGCCATTTGCTACGTATTTGTAAGTCACATAGAATCCCACATCACGGGTAATCGTTCGTAACCCCGCAGCGCCCAATGTATAATTTTATACGCGGAGCTTGCTGCCTTTAAAATGCTGCTTTAGCGCAGGAAGCTTTACGTAATACCCATATAGTTCGCCAACGAAGCAATTTGGGCGTGTTGGTATCCATGGTAAAGCATTTTGAATAGAGATCCGTCTTTCTTGTATTCTTCTCGAGTACTAGCGCTATTCGATGTCCTTTACCAAATAGTAGCATTTCCGACACACTGAAACAAGTTTCACTTGGGATAGCGCAGGAATCCAATCATGCCGAACCAATTACTATATTAATTAAGTTTTGACTTAACAAACTTCATGATTTTGGTACCAACAAGGCCAAGAAGTTGAGTTTTCTTTCGTGTGGAATGTGTGTTGGGTTTCGGGGGATCAAATAATTCGGTGTTCCCGTCGTACAACTGCCACGACATTTACACGCTTGGTAACAGAAAAGAAAAATAAATAATAGAGGGACTCACGGCAGATCATGGTCGTGGGGTCAGCACCCGGCTATCCCGACGGACCGGCTTGCGGAATCGAAGACAAATCGCAGTGTTTCCGCGAAGACCAAGGTAAAAAAAAATTGCTCCCGCTCAGCAGTCAGGACTGTAGTAGAGAAAGCACAGTCTCAAAAACTACGGGACTTTCTGTCTAAGTCGGCGGAAAGCAGCTACACAACACGGACGCGGGCTGGCAGCGGGCCTCCAGACCACTTCCCTTCCTCCACCTTCGGTCTGGAAGCGTCTATACGCCGGGAGTCGGCACATACGACACGCCGTTCCTCCGGTCCACGTCCGTCGGCCCGAAGTGACGCAGCACGGCAACAACGATCTCTCTTGTGTGCGGACGCTATGCGCAGCCGAGCATGTGAAGAGACCCGCTCCGGGCGTAACGGGATACGCCCGTCATTGTGTGTGCGCTGGCACGCGTACACTGTTACGCGACACCGCCCCTCTCTCTCTGTCACCTTGCGGGTGGAGTTCCTATTAAGCTCACTGGAGGAAACTAGAGGGCGCTGCGATTGGTCATGCTAATAATCTCTTGAAGCTAGAAGAGCGAAATTCAGCCTAATATATATATTACTAATCAATCATGCTAGCTCAACAGCCATACTTGCAGCTCATATAGAAACAGTGTCAGAGTCCCTTCTAGTAATTTTTGGTGGACAATGTATGCATATAAGGGGGGCCATTCTCAGCCGTCTTCCCTGGTCGGGCACATAATCGCGGTCCAGACACGCACTAAGGAGCACCGGACCGTAATGAAACGCACCTGTATTTCACCCTCTGACCTCTGTTCTCGTTCAGGTTTTCTTTGAGTTTGCATGTACGTATAAGATTGGGGAGACAATGAACTTTCACTATGGACACGATGGGTGGGGGGGGGGGGGGGGGGGGGGGCACTTCCGCGAGATCTATAGCTTCGCAAGTTGGTGGATCGTACAACTGTATGCTTACCTACACAGCGGGAACAGATCATACGGAACACGAGGGAGAGACGACGAGCGCGCCTTCACGTTCGATTTGCTCGCGCTGTATAGGTAACGTGGTATATATAAACATAGAGTCTGCATTGCGGCTTACGACTGGGGATTGACGCGCACAAAGACCCACGAGAAGTCTTTTGCGTGCGTGCGTGCGTGCGTGCGTGCGAGTGCGTGCGTGCGTGCGTGCGTGCGTGCGTGCGGCGTGCAGGTGTTCTGCTTTGTCTTGAGTGGAGCGCTATGCGTCGCCAAGATGCTCCACGGTTTCTCGCCCAAGCGTCAACATTACGAAGTTGGAATCAAAGGAAACCGCAGCCGTGTACGCGCGTCATGCCAACCCTGCGCATGCATTCACGCACGCACCACTCTTAGTACCGTTCACGTAGGTTCAACCAATTAAGCGAGACATTGCGCTGATGTTCCATTCGCTTAGTGGAACATATATATGTGGATCGAGACCAAAGCTGCCACAGAGAAAGAGAGGCACATGTTGCGCGAGCATCTGACCTGCGAGCCGGAGTTGACGGGCAGTGTATGGACGGCTGTCCCGCGCCAGGCTCATCGGGGTCGCCACGGGCCGAGCAGTAGATGATGGACGAACCGGCGTTGACGATTGACCTCGTAGTGTCGCTGCGCTCCAGCGGTAACCCAGGGCGGCGGTCTGCTGGTGCTCCTGCGCGACGGCAAAGGCGCGTAACCGGCTGAGGACGAGGACACGGAGCTACGCCCCGCGGCTCGAAGTGCAAGGAGACCCTGCGCCCCCGGCGACTGCGGCCGCCAAGTCGCGCCCCAGCCATCGCACGCACAACTCGACCCACGACCCGGACGACATTGCGAAACCGCCGTCGACGAGCCGTGGGACGACTTCGTGCGGCGCGGGCGGCTTGCGCTGTGGCGGCGGCCCGCGGTGACCGTAAGCGCGCCGCACCGTTCACGATCCCCGCGGCCCTCGTAGGGGCCCGGGCCCCCTTTTGTGTGATGACGCTGATTTTGATTATGATGATAATGACCCCGAATACAATGGCGCATACCACTAAGGGGGGCGTTGATGTGTCCCAACGCGTTCGGCGCTGTCTCCTCTATTGTATAGATATCAGAACAACAATAAAAAAATTCTAGGCCAGTGCTCCCAAACAAACTTCGCGCAGAAGGTTTAAATCACGCTACATCTGAGTCTCGAGGTCTACGGGCCTTCATGATAGACTCCGCCCGCTGCCGCCTATCACACGGTCTCATCTCTCTCTCTCTCTCTCCTTCCGCTCTGTCTTTTTATCTCCCCTACCCCTTTTCCTGGGGCAGGGTAGCCGACCGGAGCTACCTCCGCTGGTTAACCTCCCTGCCGGCGATGTCCACAGCGGACTTTCTCGTGTTCTCCTAATCTATCCCTCCCCTTTTCCCTTGCCCCAGTGTAGAGTAGCCGACCGGACACAGTCCTGGTTAACCTCCCTGCCTTTCATTTATAATTTTCTCTCTCTTTCTCTCTTATTTCTCTCCTCTCTCTTCTGTTCTTTATTGTCCTTTCATTTTTTTCTATTTTTAGAATTCTGTTTCTCTACTATATATAATGTTTAGTCATTCACTTCATATCTGTATTACTAAAGTTTTATTTCACAATTTTTCTATTCGACTTTTTGTTTAAATTTGGCTTTCTCAACATCTTCATTTCCTTGGACCATCGTACTACCAGATTCATGACCGACTTTCCAGGGTGGGTTGCGCCAATTCATTGCGGAATAGCCAACCAAACCAACCACCAGAAGGACGAGCAATGCTGCCCATGTGACCATATATAGGGTTTCAAAATTAAGGTGATGTAATGAAAATCTGACGCTGCGGCCGCTAAATCTCAAGGACATCATAACAGCATATAGGTTTCTGCATTATCTGGCTCGGTTATGTACTGAGAAAACATCGCGGCTTCCTTCGTTCTTCCTTTTCGTTCAGTTCTGTTGAATGTCAATCTTGCAGCATTTTCCTAGAACGAGCAAGTGGGACATTCCAGCTGGCTAATTCATTTCTTTGTGTAGTTTAAGAAAAAGTACATGAAGAGAACCCATCATCATCATCATCATCATCATCATCATCATCATCATCATCATCATCATAATCATCTAATCATCATAATCATCATAATCATCATCATCATCGGGAACCAGCCATGGCACCCATAAAGATATTCTATACTTACGCAGGGTAAGCGAGCAAAAGGCGATGAAAGAAATACGCAAGACTATAGCATGACGGACCTACGTGTCGTTCGTTATTACAGACCTCAAGCTCTTCGTACTCGGTCTACTCAGTTTGCGAGTTTTATTCCCTAATTTCCCCTAATGATGCTGCAAACATTGCTCACATTTCTTCCGTATTACAAAAAAAAAGGAGATATTAGTTGTCTCAGGGTGAGCAACACCAGTCTTCCAGAACGTGACCAAGCTAGACGCGCTTATCGACCCCGCCGGTTAGAAAACCTTCATAAACACCGTCCACGTGCAAAGGGTTTCTACATCCGGGGTGTAGAGAAGCGTTGTACCTAAAGTGATGTAATGGCGATTGAATAAACTTCCTCGAAGATTTATGAGGCAAAACGTTGTAACCGAATACTTTCAACGGTGTACTCGAAGGCGCTGCATTCCAGAGATGTTTATCAAGCATTCTATCCTCGCTGAAATCGCCGGCCGACGAGCGTTATTGAAGCGCAGTGACTGTAGGCTTCTTGCACCAAATAGAGGGCGCTACGACCTTTTAAGTTATCACCCCAGCGTCGCGGACACCGGCCGCTAAGGACGCGAAAACTGAGACGCCATTCCTATAGCGACAACGACCCATGCTTCGTAGCTCATCTGATTATCACGCACCGAGTTTCGCCAAAGTCAGGCTCCTGATGTGAATCGATTATACCGAATCATAGATTATACAGGGACACATACTGTCACATAATGAGCATGCACATTTCGACATTCACATTTAGGGCCCACTATAGCCTCATGATAAATGATCGGAGGTGTCACGGCGAACGTTAACTGCGTGCCACCAATTCTGCTTCCAAGTTCCAGCGCTCTCTATAAGCGACGTGTTCTGCCGCTGTGTTGAACGTTGGAAAGATTAATCGCAAGGTGCCCATACCCGAGCCGTGAGGTGGAATCTAACAATATCTTATAGAGCCGAGGAACAATTGTCAACACGGGGGGGGGGGGGGGGGGGGGGGGGGCAACCCTTCTTTTGTCCTTCGATTTAACAAAGAAAGTGAAAAATTGATCGGGCGTGAACAGTAGCATCACTGACATTAGTAGCACACAAAGACAATGAGCAGATAGAGAAATGTGTACACACCGCTGTTCTCTTTCTGTTCCCCATCTTCTCTACGTTTCTCAAGGTGCAAGTATTACCAACTAGTACAAATGTCGATTCAGCCCAATATCGCGGTTCACACGCCACTCCTGTATCTATAAAATCACAAATAGCAACTAAGCACAATTATTATATTCTATATAAAGAAACGAAGTGCCTGTCTATATACGATATATATGTGCTTACTTCGCTTTACACTGTTAGAGATCGGGATAGTTGGTATTCCATGATGTAACTTCATGACGCGGTAACAAAGGACGAGACAGAAGGGAAACGGCATACACAAGCGACTTGCTCTGCTTGCACGAGAATAACTAAGCATGTAGTGCGCTCTTATCACGAGGTTTTTTTTTTTTTTTTTTTTTTGGTGGGGGGGGGGGGGGGGGGGGGGGGACCTCGTTTATAGGCGATAGCCGGTGTATGGATCAAGACCCACTGGTCAGAGGGTTGCCCGATCCAGTATCTGCCTCCACAGTCACTCATGCAGAGCTGGCGTTCGTCTTGTATACAGCAGAAAGAGCCGCATTCCTCCAAGCGCATTGCTGTGGCCTTCTGCTACAGCTCCGACATATCGGATAAACAGGAGAATTCCCAGGTGGTGGTGGTGGTGGTGATTTGAAACGGGGCTGTGACAAATAGTCACCTAGCCTGCTTGATTGAATCAGGTATGCTTTACATGTGTTTTTTTTTTAATCTATAGTGTTCTGGTATCCATCTCCTTAATGATTTTTCCTCTTCAAAATCTATGTTGTACCGCTATCTATGACTAACAGATCTGGTCATATCAATCTCTTCCCTGCTTTTTTTTTTTTTTCACCAATACTCTAAACGTCTCTTGCTTATCTCGACTGCTGACCGGCGGTTGATGCTTCCGTCCACTTCAAACCCAAGCGGTTCTGGAACGTGTACTCTACCTACTGTTCTCGCTGGGTGAATCTCTTCGCATTCCATTAGGATGTGCTGAGTGGTTTCCGGATTTTTGCTGCAGCTTACACATGCCTCGTCTAGTTCCGAATATTTGCTCCGGTATGTTTTTGTTCTTCGGCAACCCGCTGGAGCCTCAAATAGCAAGGCACTGCCCTTTGTGTTATCGTACAGATTTTCCCTTCTAATTCCTTTCTTCTCATTCCGTAAATCTCCATGGTAATTTTTGTTTCCATTCTTTGCATGATGATGATGATTTAATGGCATCCCCTTTGAAACGGGGCGGTGACAAATAGTCACCTAACCTGCTTGAATTGATCAGGAATGCTATACATGTTTCTTTTTTTAACATTTTTGTACACATTTAATTAATCATTTTTCCCCTCACTATCTACCTTGTACCAGCTACCTATGACTGTAAGAGATCAAATCAGGTCCTATCAATCTCTTCCCTGCTTTATTTCCACCAATACTCTAAATGCCTCATGCTTATCTCGACTGCTGACAGGTTGATGCTTCCGTCCACTTTAAACCCAGCGCTTCTGGAAAGTGTACGTTACTTACAGGTCTTATAGGGCGGTCTTATACAGCGCTACTCCAAAACAGCTACGGCGCACTCTGGCGACTGTTCAGTGCGAACGCTTTTGACTTTGTGGCGCCGTTCGCCACGCGTACACGTGTTCACTTTTCCCTCTCTCGTCGCCTTATTCATTCCTGATTTAACCCTGCTGCGGAAGGCAGCCAAACAGGGCTCTCCAGGGCTTAAGATGCCTGTCTTTTCTGAGTAGGAAAGTCGTAAACAGCAAGGAGCAGTGGAAGGCGCAACTCGCCAGCTCGGACCCGGAGGTGCTAGTGACACTTCTGGGTCACGAACTTGGGGCCCCACCCATAACGTTCCGTTCCCTCTTTCCCCTTTTCGACTTTTTTAACACTAACACAGGAGCGCGTGGCTTCAGTACTAACTGCCCCGCAGAATCGTTGTGAGCATGTGCGGCGAGAGTAGATTTCCTCTGCGCTCATTACTTCATCAGAGCGCTCGCGCATGTCGTCTACAAGTCGGCTTTTTATTTCAATCATGACATGCTTTCAGCTCCCGTTGTCGGCGACCTTCAAGTGACCTTGAGCCAAAAGCTAGAGCCGTTATTCGGGCACTCAAACGAGAGCATGCGGGCACCGCTGCGAGAACAAAACGAACCCTTTGTACAGTACCGCATATTACATACGCTATAGTTACTGCCCAAACAAGTTACAAAAAATATTGCTTCCGAGTTCTTCCTAATGTTTGTTCACAATATCACTCAAGCTGTAACTTCTATAGGCTGATGTTTTATTTGTCATTTCCAATAGCGACGTTCAAAAGGCAGATACAGGGCCCAGTACACTTGATTGTCCTCTCTGGCGCTGCGACAGGGTTGCGTGTGCTCTTTTGAACGCCAGCGGTACGCGAGTTCCGCGGCGCGGGTTCTGTGTCGTCTCGAGAGATGGCGCCACGCAGCGTGGCGCCTCCTTCAGGCACTTTTCTTCTAGCTGGGTAGCGCGCTCTGTCTCCCTGGCGTCTTTTGCTGCCTGTTGTGCCGCCTTCAGCCGGTTTTGTTCTTCTAGATGGGCAGCGTCCATATGGACCAGTGCACAGTATGACGTGCTGCGGTGTGGTGTGCCATTGCGAACATGCACTACACCCATTTTAAGATTGTGGCTAGTATCATGTCCAACCAATCTGCTTTGCCGGTAGCCATTTCATGCTTACATCTACTCTCTCTCTCTCTCACACACACACACACACACACACACACACACACACACACACACACACACACACACACACACACACACACACACACACACACACACACACAAACACAGCGTTTGATCTTGCTGCTACAAGATCAAATGGTGTGTTCCTTGCCCTTCGTATCTGGGCTAAAAACCTTGGACTCACTTTTCGCTTTCATCTCTGCCTGATATTGTATTTATAACATAATTAAAGGACAAGCAGCGTCAAGGAAATGGCAGAACATTTTGTTCACGCTAGACCAAATATTTGAGGCGCCGTCATAAGACCTGAATAACTCCTAGCTGCGATTAACCGCTGCTAAAATTGCAATGAATACTCGGTGATACATGCTTGTGCCGTAGCCACTGTTACCATTCTAGACGGTAGTTAAGTGCAGAAATTGGGCGCAAAGTTTACGCCTGCTGTTGGATTTCTCCGCTCTTTGCAAACAGACGATCATAGCTCGTATGCATGCAGCGGCAGTGTAGGTTCACCTTTCACCCTGGCTACATTCATACGCCCCCGTACAATCTGCAGATCTATGTTGTCTGAACAGTATCCATATGTGAATATTTTCCCAGTTTGGCCGGCCATGACAGCGCGCCGTATACAAATAGCAGACGATGCGCGCGATGAAAAAAAAAATGTCATGCGCGCGAAGTGAGTTCGTTACACTGCAGGCACTGACGGTGCGCATAACTTCTCGACGCCAGATTTAAATTGCACTAATGTACCGAATGTCACGCGCTCCTGCGTTCATGTTCGAAAATGTGACACGATCGCCTTTGGAACAGTAAGCATAAAAATTCACCGACGATTACGATACTCCCTAATGCGAAATTTTATCGCGGCTCTATAGGTGTTTTCATTTCGCGATATGTTGACTGGCGCGGACAACCTGTATCGTACGGCACGTTGCAAACGGAGCGAAGTGTGGCGCGACTGCCTCCCTAAGCAGGAAATCGCGAAAGGCATCGGTGCTGCAACAACAATGAAATCAGTTGCCAGGCTGGATATTTTATGTATGAAAGGCTAGCGACGTTACACCCCACGACGCAAGCTGCCGTCGCCGCGGCAGCTTGTGCAACCGTAATCTTTACCGGGAAACGCATGCGCGGACAGCGCCTCCTCTAAAGGAGGCGTTGGCGCGGAGTGCAACGTACTTACTATTGTTATCGGGAGCGCACTATCATCAATGATGTGGCTTGGATGCTTGTTCTTTGTTAAAAAGAACGCAGTGCTGCATGTTGTATGCGTGATTCCAGAGAATGTATAACCTGTTCACTTCAGTCATTGAAGGTGTTTTCTTCGGTGAGAACGCCACTTCGAAAATTCCCAGCCAACTATATAGAGGCTAACAGCTTCGCTGTAATACGTATTCATGTTGACATTTCAGCGTCAAAAATAAACGCGAACGTAATGGTTACTACACAACAAAGCTATCTATCTATCTAGCCGCCAAGTAGCAAATGTTCGCCAAGAAATGTTTCGCATTTAAAAACGTCAACGTCTGCAATCTATCTTCTGAATAGAGCCATATGATAGAATGCTCATAAGCAACAGCTTGGGTTAGTCGCAGTGCTTATGCTTGCAAAGTTCGAGGAACGCCTTGTGCAACTAGCAGACAAGTATAAAAGCATTCAAGAAAGGTTGTTGCAGTTCTGCAATATATACTGTCTGCTATACGATTATTCACAGTATTGATTGATGACACTCTAAATGCGTACTTTGTTGATGGGGTCAAACATCCCGAATCGACAGTTGGGCTGCGACACGCGCTGTTGTAGATAAGTGAATCAATTTCAATCGTCTGGGGGTTTATTTAGCGGACAGTGACATTTCGGCGTATGGGTGCTTTTGCATTCCACAGTCATCAGCTTGCAAGAAAGTCACAGTTTCGATTGCGATAGCAAATTAGTAGACAGATATACGAAGTAAGGATGGTAGTTTTATCGTCCTTATAAACTTGTAAACATTCGCTTTCTAACTAAATTAACAAGCATGACGTCACGCGCGCACAAGCAAACAAGAACACATCTTAGCCGAGGACCGCGTAAACTCTCAGTCAAATTAAACGCTGGGGTGAGGAAGCGCGGCTGCGAGCGAATTGAGTTATTGGTGAGCGAGCGTGCTGCAGCCTCTCGCTTCAACGCCAACTAAGCGGCGCAAACACAGCGCACAGCGCTTTCAAGATAGGGCCCGTGCGGTCGAGCCATACGCAGCAGCCGCCGATGTAGAGCGCCTCCCCCTCCCTTACTTTCCCCGGTGCCTTGCGCGCGACGGAAGACGGCGCGCTTCCTCACCGCTTTCCGCCCTTGCGCGGGCGAGATTGAGCCGCTATCGTCGACTCACCCTCGCAAGCTTTCACTCGCACATACAGCATAGCATACGGCGCGCGCCGACGATGTTATCGCCCGTGGACTTTATACGGAACATCACGGTGACGGTGATGACAGAAATGAGCCTGGAGTGCCCATATAATTGCTATCGCAATGAAACTTGCGTTTTGTTGTGCACAAACGTAACTTGCGCTCTGTCTCACGCACGAAACGCGTTCTGTCGCGCGAACGAAAAATACCGGCTGGTTGCCGATATCTGCTTATATATTCGCGGGGAACTGCACTTGGATAACTGTTTCTAATTCACGGACGGCTTAGAGGCTTTGGCTTGTTCGTGTCGTCAGAACTCTGTACGGACGCGAAGGAGAGGAAGCCTGCAGCTACAGATTAGCACTAGTATATATATATATATATATATATATATATATATATATGAAAGGAAAAATTACGATAATTGGAAGGAAAACACCTTGCTGTTCGACAATGTCTGCCGTTATCTCTACACGAATGTTTTTTTTTTCTATTGATTTTTTAAATGCAAGTTTTTCGCTTACTCTACTTACAGCCCAGTCATATTGACGACGAATTTCCGCGTCAAGTTTGTGTTGCTGCTTGCTGGCGGAATTTAAAAAGAAATGACCCGTCATCTTGTAAGACTGGGTATGGGGAAGGTGGCATGGCGCAGCGCAGTTTTCTGTGCCTCTATAGTTGGTCGCGGAGCACCAAAAGAATTAAGGCAACGAAGCTTAATCGCTTCGTATATACGGTGAACTTTTTGCAACGCTTTCGCGCATTATACCTTAACCCAGATGATTGGATAGTTTTGCGCTGAATTCCACGCAGCCCTAAGTTTCACGGCGTCTGAGTGCCAGTAAAAAAGGTGAAAACAACGCGTATCTCGTCTCCTTGAGTGTGGCTTCTGAGATTGGGTGGTCTGAACCGGACGCGCCGCCCAATCTCTGAGGCTCAGGCTTCCAAGAACAGTCTTCTCATTTTTCGTTAATCAAAAGTATTTTATAAAAATCTCTATATTCGCGGTGGACGAATGAGATCTCTAATTATCCTTGTCTTGCGCTAGCCGATTCCAAGGTGTGCCTGCAATTTTCTTAATTTCATCACCCCACGTAATTCTCTGCCGTCCTCGACTGCGCTTCCCTTCTCTTGGCACCCATTCTGTAAATCTAATGGACAACTGGTTATCAACGTATTACAAGACCTGCCTAGCTCCATTTTTTTCCTCTTGATGTTAACAAGAATATCGGCTATTCCCGTTTTCTCTCTGATCCACACCGCTCTCTTCCCGTCTCTTAACGTTAGGCCTAACATTTCTCGTCCCATCACTCTTTGTGCGGCCCTTAACTTGTTCTCCAGCTTCTCTGTTAACCTTTA
Source organism: Dermacentor silvarum (assembly GCF_013339745.2). Lineage (NCBI taxonomy): Eukaryota > Metazoa > Arthropoda > Arachnida > Ixodida > Ixodidae > Dermacentor > Dermacentor silvarum. The sequence goes on from NC_051157.2 coordinate 97,524,346, forward strand.
ATTTTCTTCCCCATCTGTTAGCACCGGTAGAATGCAATGATTGTACACTTCTTTAAGGATAGCAGTGAGCTGCCGTTCATGACTTGGTAATGCATGCCGTATGCGTTACCGCCCATTTTTTTTTTCCTTTTAAATTTCCTCGTCACGATCACAGCCTCCTGCGAGTCATCACTCGCGGTCGACTTGGACTAAGAATCGTTAAGAAATAAAGATCCCGGCAGAGCCAACATTGGATTATTTTTTATATTTTTCATGTGAGCGACAGCTTGCGCATTACACCAAGTCGTTTTTGCAGAAAGCGCATGAAAATAATGCTGTTATATCAGCACTGCCGGCACGAATGACATGATTCAGGCGGGGCAGAATGCGCCATAAAAGAAGCTCTATTAAGGGTTGTATTCGCAATAAAAGGTAGGATACTTTGTCAGCACCAGCAGAGCTTTCTTTTTTTTTTCTCGGGGGGGGGGGGGGGGGGGGGGGGGGGAGAGAATCAGGAAGAACAAATTCCAGAAAACTCGCTGCAGTTTTTTTTTTTTTGTGTTCTGTGGTGAAGCTCAAACAATTATCACTTTTCGGCCGTATCGAAGTTTGTGTTACAAAAAAATTAATAAAAACTTCGCTCCGCTATCTCTGTGCGGATTCATTTGTGCCTGTAAGCCTGTCTTGGGCAGCCCCCCCCCCCCCTTTTTTTTTGCTTCAGCCGCATAAATATTAGCCCCGTAGTCCTGAATTGTCTTGCTGAATCTAATTGATTGCCTTGCTAACTTGTTTCTCCCTATTCTCGTACTTTTTATTGTGTCAACTTGCTTTTTGTGTGCGTGTGCGTGTGTGTCTTTTCCCGCACCCATAGGATTTTTATCTTTATGTGACAACTTCCAAGCCGTTAATCAACTTGGACTTCGTTTCTCATATCCACCCGATTCTTTGAGAATTCCCCACTGTGTTTACACGCGTCACGGGCATTCGAGATAACAACTTCCCGGCGTGGACTTAGTTGCGTAGAAAGGTGACAAGTGACATTTAAAGTAATTTTTAAGTTCGCCATGTTTCTACCCACCTTGCACCAAAAGGGTGCGCGTTTTGTTGCACAGCCAATGCGCAAGCCAGCTTGAAGAGCGAAAAACCAACTACTCACAGCAGCATCTTTTCTTCGTCCGCAACCATGGCAACGTGTGGAGGGTTCGGCGCGCTCCTGCAAAAGCGAAGAAAAACGGCGAACACAAACGTTGGCTCATGAGTCCGCACAGCCCCTCACGACGAAAATATTACAACTACAGATTAAATTGACACAAAAAGTAGCAGTTTCGCCCGAGAGGCAAAGCATCGTTTGCGATAGAAAAATAGATAGCGATACGAAGTAAGGATAGCAGTTTTATAGGCCGTATAAACTTGTAAACATAGGCATACTAACTAAATTAACAAGTATGGTGTCACGCGCGCACAAGCAAACATGAACACATCTCACTCGATGAACGCGGGAACTCGCTGTCAAAATGCTGGAATGAGGAAGCGCGGCGGCAGCAGCGCGAGAATTGACCTTCGCACTGCGGCTCGCATCAACTAAGCCGCGATAACACAACGCACGGCGGACTGTGATCCGACGCAGATGGTTTTCAAGATACAGCCACACCCGGGCGGGCGGGCGGGCGGGCGCGGCCGCCGGAGCCGTCCGGAGTAGGACGCAACCTCTCCCTACCCTACCCCAGGCGCAGGCCGCCCGGAGTAGCCCCCCCCCCCCCCCCCCCCCCCCTTCTTCCGGAGCGTTGCGCGTGACGGAAGAAGGCGGGCCTCCGCGCTTCCTTCCCTCTTCCCTCCCTTGCGTGCGCGAGATTCGCGATCGCCGGCTCACTCTCCCAAGCTTTCACTCGCACATACAGCATACAGCGCGCGGCGACGATTTTATCGCCCTTGGACTCTATACGAAACCTCACGGCGACGGCAGAAATGCGGCTGGAGTGTCCATATAATCGCTATCGCCATGAAAGCAACAGACTTCGGTTCCCAGAACGTTGTTTGGAGACCGACTTCTGGGGATTTGAACGCTTATAGACTTAAATGAACGTAAAATAGTGGAGCAGCGCTGTCAGGTAGCTATGATATCCTTGCTATTTTTTTTTTTTTTTTTTGCAGGCGGTGGATAGCCCGCTTTGTGAACATCGGTTTCGAATTAGTCACGTCCTTTAAAGCCAAGGCTTGTCCACGGTAACAAGTCCCGCTGGGAGAAGACAACTTTTGTATTTGCCTTGGTTTTACAGCCGATAACCATAATATTGACAGAATTTATTAACGCGATAGCGTTAGGGGCCCCGTGTCGCAGAAAATCCGGCGTCGGCTTCGGCGTTAAGCATCGGCGTCTGGCGGAAATAAATCATGCCGAACCACATCATCCCGAACAACCCCGACCACGCGAGGCGTTAGTGAAAAAAAAATGAATTCCTGAAAGTAATGAATTCCTCCAAGAGGCAATTGATCTGATAGAACAGTATCTATCAAGATGCGATCTCCAGTGCGCCCCCGAAAAATCAGAGCTACTTATACTCAAGGCAAGGACCCGGGGAAGACCACCAGCCTACGTCGACCCAGATCCCAACGTCACACTCAATGGAATAGATATACCTCAAGTTGACTCCCTCCGCGTCCTTGGCCTCACACTACATAAAGATGGTTCTGGCGCAGCTGCACTTCCGAAGCTTCAGAAGACCCTAACACAAGTAACTCATCTCATTAGGCGTATAACCACTCAAAGAAGAGGACTGCAAGAAACCGTCCAAATTATCCAGCACTCCTTATAAGCCGGATAACATATGGCACCCCGTATCTACTCCTCAAGAAAGCTGAAATTGAAAAACTCAACATCATCATCAGAAAGGCAATCAAGAGCGCACTAGGACTTCCCAGTACGACCTCAACCACGACATTACTCAAACTTGGCCTCCATAACACCTGGGAAGAAATGAGTGAAGCGCACAGGGCCAGCCAGCTCGAACGCCTCAAGCTGACTCAAACAGGAAGAGCAGTACTTCGCAAACTCGCATACAGCGAAAACTTTATAGCAGACTCAGACGTGAAAGCCCGATTGCCGCCACTTCTCCGTGACTACCTCAGTCGCTCCAATACCTCGAAACATGCATGCAACACACCACAAAGACAGAAGACAAGCAAGAGTTCGAGCGCTAAGCAAGAAATACTCAAGGAACCCCAACACGAGATATACAGTTGCGGCAAAATACCCAGGTAGAAGAGCCTACGCAATTACCGTGACCAACAACAAAGGGAATGAGCTAGTCGCTGCCACCATACCGGCCAGAAATCCAGAAATGGCGGAGGAAGTGGCCATCATCCTCGGCATCGCCACATGCAAGGACACCGCAGTCATCTTGAGCGACTCGCAAACGGCATGTAGAAACTTACAAAAAGACCGAATCTCGGCCGCAGCCGTGAAAATTCTAAAAGAGCTATCAAGACGCCAAGAACTACCCGAAACCTACGTCGTATGGACCCCAGGCCACGAACGAAGGCAGGAAACGAAGCAGCACATGCTGTCTCCCGAGAGCATACCAGCCAGGATCTCCTGCCGCACGGGATCCGGAAATCGACGAGGGTGGAGGACCTTCCCATCAACTACGCCGTAATACTGCAGCATTACCGACTCGAAAGAAGAGAATATCCTTTACCACATCCAAAATTAAGCAAGGAAGAAGCCACCGCCCTCCGCAGACTACAAACAAATACATATGTCCATGGAATTATCATGTACCGGATGCAACCCACTAAATTCTCATACCTATGCCGATATTGTGATGTACCAGACACCCTACAACACATGGTGTTGGTGTGCCCACACCGCGAGAAAAACAATCAAGACGATGCCTCAGAAACGATACAAGCCACCGAAGAAACGTGGGAGGCAATGTTAACGGCACAGAGCCTGGAGGATCAGCGAAGTCTGGTGGACCAGGCCCGGGCTGCGGCATTAGCCAACGGCTTTCTGGACTGAGAGAGCCGCCCACCTAGGGCGAAGAAAGAACACTTTCTCGCTGTTTCTAGCAATAAACGTTCATTCCTCCTCGTCCTTCTCCTGAAAGTAAAATTCGTCAGAAAAATCGTTAAGTACGACTTAACCACAACCTACAGGCGTGTTAGCGTCGGATTGTAATTTGAACATACGAGAAAAAAGCCTGACAAGCAGTCAGGGATCTTTGAATGCTATCACGTTCCACTCTTAAAGGCGAAGCTTAAGCGTCCTCCAATTCTGATGGTGTTTCGCTGTACTTTGGTTCTAGGCAACATTGAGGGGAATGTTGAAAACCTTTTATACATTTTAATATAAGACGGCTTAAATTGCTCCTGTAAAAATGTATTCCCGGCGATGCATTTGTGTTTAAAAGCTGCGATGTAGCTGCGATGGTGTTACGATGACGACAGTGAAGGCTATCGTAAATTTAAAAAAAAATAAGTACGCGTGTGTCGGTCGAAGTGAAGATTCTGGACTTCGATACTGGCGGTCCACCGAGTGCACCACATTAGAGGCGTGTCCCACTGCGGTGACGAAAACGGGACCACACCGCAAACGCAGCCATTTTTTATTCTCCGGTACTTTTCAACTGAACTGTATACCATCCAACTTTCATGCTCTCCAGCAATGTATTTGAGTCAGTTTATTATCATTCAGTAATGACATAAAAAAGGCAGAATTAAAATTACGCTGGCGATTGCTGGGAGCGAAATAGTCTTTTTTTTTTCTTTCTCTTTCTCTCTTTGTCTCTATTCTTTTTTTTTTCCTGATGGCGAGGAACATAGCCAGTTGACAGTGGTATCTCAATTGTTCCACTTATTCAACCGTCCAAGCATCGTATATAGCTAAATGAAACCGTGCTGTGTTTACAACCTCCGCACCTTGAAGACAATAAAGATTGACGCCGTCTATCTCTGTTGCCAACGTGTATAGCTACTTATGTGTGCGGGTAATCCAGCATGTCAGTGTTAATCATTCATTTGTGATCTCAAACCTAATTCACTTGTAATGGGACAGGCAAACGTAGTAATGACCACAGAACGTCGGCTTGCATAACGGGTACGTATATCTTCTCGGTCCAGCTCAGGCTACGTGAGCGTCATGAGTGTCAGAAACCGTGAACAAGGCCTGAGAATGCCTGCGACGGATTCCGCAAAAGCGCTTCACAGTTGGCTACGAGGCTATATGGTATAATATGCCATTACTGTCAGAGCTGTGCTCCTCCGCATTGTACTTACTCTCGATATTGTCATACTTCAGGATGCAGTCAGTCGTAAAAAAAAAAAAAAAGGTATACAAGCAGGAGAGGCGATCCATGTCCTTGATCCAACGGAACTGCACCACGTTAGAGCGCGTCACGCATGTTTCTCATGGAGCGGAGTAAGGGGATGTTTTCGAGATGCAAATGATGCCTTTAGGAGAGGGGCGGGGAGAGACTTCCTCCACCCGAGAAAGATTGTGGGGAAGGGAGCAGCTACACGCGGATGGATTTACGGGCAATGATAACAGAGCGGGGGTCAGATGGAAGGGAAAGGGAAGTTACGCGGGTGTCGAGAAAGAGTGAGCAATACGATCCACAAGGTCATTGTTGTGGTCATCACCATGTGCCTGCACCCAGTGGACAGTAACGCTCACACGTGTAGAATTGTGAATTTTGTGTAACTGCTCACGAATAGGCAATGTTTTCGTTACTTGTTTGAGAGGCTTAACTTCGCCGATGCTGTCAGTATAGATGTGGGCTTCGTTGATGTTAGGAAAGTTGGCAAGCTATACTTGCTTCAGATGACGCACGATTAAGCTAATGAAAAGCTATATCTACCTCTCGCATCCAGAAGCTGCGCAGACTTTGTGGGCCGCTGCTAACACGGGCTTATGCAATTATAATGTATGCAGTTGACGTAATGTTGACGGTGTACATCATTTACGTTTTTTTCCGAAAGGCTACGTCAATCGATGTGTTCGTTTATACATATAGCTCACGGACCTGGTCGGATCGTCGAGAAAGTTCACATCAAACCTATCATCTTTAGAAAACCTTTAACGGAAACAATGTTTTGCGGTTTCTAAATGCTAACGTTGAGCTCACTTGTGATATTCATCAGCGTGACGATAGGTTCGACGTTCCCGAAAGAAACGACGGTGAGAGACAGCTTGCGAGAAATGCCGAAGCAGCTTTCGTTCAAGAAACACCGCACTGTCTGCGGGTGGCAAATTTCGGGATGTGCATACAAAAAAGAATTATATTGAGCATGTCCATTGACAATGGCAACAACGTACTTAAAGGCACCCTGAAATGATTTTGACGATTGTGTGCAAACGTACTGAGTCAATAGCGTAGGTCTTATCACAGAGACAGATTTAAGCGCTCCGCGTAAAGCATGTAATTTATTATAAGGTTTATTATAAGGCATAGCTACCTATCGCCGCGGCGCCTCTTCCCTGAGTTCTCCCCATCTCATCCTACGCGGCGTGGGTGAGTGATGTCACTCGGGCGAGCGATTCGATTGGCTAGCCATGCAACGTCATCCGCAATGTTAAGAACAAGCCGCTTTATTAATCTTATTTTTAATACTGTACGCGAGTAAAGTTTGCTCTTTCTCCTTGGAGTTGATCAAGTCTCCTCAAGGTGTTAATCGGAATCGGTGAAGCAGAAGGCAGGTTGGAGGTAACAAACTTGTAGATATATTGCGGCAAAAATACTTTCACAGTCAAATGAAGAGCTTGCAGAATAACGCTGATTATAAACACAGAAGTAAACAGCGCCTTACGCTTCTACTCTTCCTCAGTTAGAACCTAGGACAACCGTCCCTACATACGACCAATTCAGTGTCACTGTCCGACCACCAAGTGGTTACGGCACAGGCTAGCGTACGGAGTATTCTTGTGTACGGAGTGTCGTGTATTCTTGTGTTTCTCCACTTTGTCCTGGTCAATGCGCTGCTTCACCAATACGGTACGATGATTAATCAACTCGCCCAACTGTCCACGTTACTTATCTATCAGTTTAGCGACTACAACCTAGATTGAAAGGAATGGCTTCCGTAGATCTTTTAAATACATTTCAGTAAACAAATAAAACGGTTAAGTGGCAACTGCTGGAGCGCCTGGACATTCCCCTAGCCAATGAGGTTACAAGTGAATCTAAGCCACCACCTACTGGGTTGTTAGACTTCAGGCAAGCATCCGGTACTCTTTCCCATCAGGGTTCTCTCTCTCTCTCCTATTCCTACGCTCTTACCGATTCATCGCTGCAAGCGTGCCTCTAGTTTCTGTCATCACGTTTCTACGTAATTTGTCCGCAGGCCCGCTCTCATAAAGTGAGACGCGCACCAGCAATTTAGAAGCACGCCGTCAAAGTAACGTTTTTGTCGAATCATACGCTGTCACTACGCTGGCCTCTATGAGCTTTCGACGACTGGGCTGTTCTTCAATTGGGGATTTCTTGGCACCGTCCCCGCGCAGGTCATGGACCACGTAAAAGGTGCTTGCCATTGTGGGTCCTTTGCCGTAGGCATTTAGACCTGACGAAAGGGCATGCGAAATCATCGCCCATCACCTTTGGTGACGGTGTCAACACTCCCATCTTTATGGGTACGGATCAATTAACTTCCGCCTGAGTGCTTGGATCGTCTGCTACAGCTCTGGCAATGGCACAGCCGATGCGGCGCGGAGGGGTTCTTGCATGCAAATAGGAGAAGCGATGTCTTCTTTGGCGGCAGGAACATGAATTGTCCGGCGCTTTACTACGCTCGTCTTGGACTGCAGGTGTGTGCAGGGAGTCAACTGCGGCGACTACACGCTGCAGAAGACGCGAACGCTGCACGTCAATATCAACACCAACCTATTTTGGTCAACAAACGATTGCCCACAGTTTTGAATAGAACGGAGCTCTTAAGCGGCAACCGCAGGTTCCGCATTTGTCAGAGAGCCAAGTTTTGTGTATAATGGTAGCAGAAAAATACTCTAACAAGCCGAGATCTTACAACGTGAGAAAACGTGTCAGAAAGCCGCCATCTTGAGTTTTACTTTAGTGGTAAGGTCTCTGCCTACCATAAGGTACCATTTTACCATAAGGGAAACGGTATAAATAGACCATTTTGCCACCTTCACACGTTATAACAGCTGCTCCAGCCCAGCGGTTTTTTTTTTTACCGTTGATGGCTACAAGGAAATCTTGCGAGCGTAATATAAAGGGAATGGTAAACGTACGTGTTTAATATTTACATGTTATTAGGCTATTATAAAACCGAAATGCCGCAAACAGTTACCTTGTAGTTTGCGCATTGCATATACGTTAGTAGCGATGCGGCGAATGCCCGTGGAAACGTCTCCGTCTCTTTTCGCTTCACGTAGCATAAGCCATCAATCATTGCACGCCGTACCGCCACGTCGCCTTTCGCAGTGTGAAGTTCATCTTTAAAGTTCTCCCCATGTAGCCCATGCTTAAACAGAAAAGCTGCGTAGGAAACATAGTCGGCTCAAATCAACCAGAAGTAGACGATAAGTGCGTCACCGCACGAAAGAGGCGAAAGAGGCAGGGTGTAAAAGTTGAGGGGGAACGCTGCGGCTTGAGTGGAGTGAAATGTTTAACCACACGTAACTGTGTTAATATAGCACGCTGAAACGAAATTCTTGAGAAAACGTTCTTTGAGAGATACCCTCGGTGTCTAGGCGGACGGCAAAGACAAACTTCTACGCCACTATGTGACGTTTACTGTTTGAGCACCGGGTAAGTCAATAAAGCAATGAAATGAATTAATACAGTGCTTGTTAACACAGAGCAGGCTGCATGGCCTAAGTAAGCAGTGTATTTCTGATAAGCAAATCTACCAGAAGGCTTCCTTTCTCTTCCGTGTGCAACCCTCGAAGAGCTCTTGCCCCATTGTACGGTCTATTCATGGCCCTAACCAAAAAGGAAGCCGACTAGACAAAAAAAAAAGAAAAAAAAAGAAATCTGAATTACGCAGAATTACTTTCACAATTACGAAGGGTCTCGCGGTGCCTTCCGCGTAGATGTGAGGTCTGTTTGCGACAGAGTTTCAACATCCTGGCCACGTTTTCTGTATTGAAGTGCGCACAGATTACTTCGGTCTACTGCTTCCGTACATTTGCATAACAGCTACGCTGTCGTGCTCTGCGCAATGTACCAAGAATATCACGCATATACGCTAAAAAAATGCGCTGTGCGCTGCTTCGCTACAGAACTGAAAGCGGAGACAGCATGAGCACCGCGTGATGTCGACATTTGCAGCTACGTTCAACTGTTCAACTTTAGTTCTACGGCGAGAAGAAAAATATTGCTCTTGTGTTACATGACTTCAGCAACAGCGAGGACTGGGAGAAGGCCATCACGAGCAACAAACAGGAAGACCAGTACAAGGCTGTCCAGAGGGCCCGTGAGAGAGCGGAGAGGCATGGCCTCTCGGCTCCAACATGGGATTAGCCAACAGCTAGCCAGGGGTCCTCTCTGGCGCTCCAATGGCTGGCTCCTCAGGACCTTAATAAAGTTCCTTGTCTGTCTGTCTGTTGCGTACATATGCGAAGAAGCGACAAAGATAGTTATAGCACACATGTTAGATGCAGTAAACCTTGCTGTACTTTGCGCAGTATCAGTTACAGAAAACATCGGCAGCGCCACGTAAATCCTCTCTTGATGATGGAGTTGCGGCTACGTATTTGATTACTTGATCAACAACAATAATCTTCGGAGAACTACCCCCCGGTTTAGTTTTCGTCTCTTCTCCCATCCTGCTTCTCACTTCTTTCCGTAGGCTTCGTTTGACGTATGTAATGGTTCGCAATGCTTGTTAATTATTTATTTATTTTATTTAGTACATACTGCAGACCACATTGTGGTCCTTGCAGGACGGGCAGACATTGAATGCAAGACATATACAGTATAATATATACACACACACTCATTATATATATACACATATATATATATATATATAGACTTTACAATTATATATTGCTCACAGAAACATTTCGTGAAGAGATCAAAAACGCAATACCTTAATCAATCTATGGTGCAATTAACAGAACGATGTAAAAAGAAAAAAAAGGCTAGGGTATTGCGCACCAAAGGCAAGGGAGTTTCACAGTCAACGACTTGCCTTGCTCATTCAACAGCAAGGAGAACACATTCTATGCAAAAACAAAAACAAAACAAACAATAAAACAATATAAAAGAACTTACATACAACGCATTCACATGTTGTAAGGGGCGGGCAGCGAATTCCATTCAGAAATAGTCCGGGGGAAGAAGGAGAACTTGTAGCTGTCTGTCCTAGCATAGATAGGTGTCAGTGTATCCGGTCGATGGTGTCGTGTATACCTTGTGGAGAGAAGACTCACATATAGTGAAGGGTCCAGAGCCAATTTGTGATTGATTAGATTATGTAAAAAATCTAGCCTGTGTTTCCGTCTTCTTTGTTCAAGCGAAGGAATGTCGTTAGCCAACATCAACTCTGAGGGCGAATCCGAACTTTTGAACTTGGAGTAAATAAAACGAACAGATTTTTTTTGTATTCTCTCAAGTTTGTTAATATTGACTTTAGTATAGGGATCCCATGCAACGCAAGCATATTCAAGTTTTGGCCGGATATAAGTTAGATAAGTGAGTAGCTTAACGTTTGAGGGGGCGTTTCTTAGTTTGTGTCGCAGATAAGTTAGCTTCCGAAAAGCAGAAGAACATGTGTTGTCAATGTGAAGGTTCCAGGAAAAATTATTAGTGAACGTTACGCCAAGGCATTTGTAGCTCTCAACTTGCTTTAGTGGAACAGATCCCATTTTATACGCGTACTCCAGGGGATTCTTTTATGGGTTATGCGAAGAGAGACAGTTTTATCTACGTTTGCAGCCATGCCCCATTCTTCGCACCACAAAAATATATTATTCAAGCTAGAGTTAAGTTCCTTCTGATCATCCATGGACTTAATTGTACGAAATACAACGCAGTCATCTGCAAACAGCCTTATTTGTGTTCCAGGTTTGACGACGGTAACAATGTCATTAATATATAAAAGAAAGAGCAATGGACCCAGGACACTGCCCTGGGGAACGCCTGAAGTTACTGGCAGATATCCCGAGTTGTGATCGTCAACTGAAACATACTGTTGGCGATTATCCAGATAGTCTGTAATCCAGGAAATTATGATGTCCGGAAGGTTAATGTTCCTTAATTTTAGAATTAGCTTTTTGTGAATTACCCTATCGAAGGCTTTACTGAAGTCCAAAAACACAGCATCAATTTGACCGTTGGCATCCAAAGCTTTGGCAATGGAATCAATAATTGTTACCAATTGTGTAGTAGTGGAACAGCCTTTCCTGAAGCCATGTTGAGCACTTGATAGTATAGAGTGTCGATCTAAGAATTCAGTAATGCGAGTTGCGATTATATGCTCGAAAAGTTTGCAGCAAGATGACGTTAATGATATGGGGCGGTAATTCTCGAGCAACAATCGATCGCCTTTCTTAAAGACCGGAACAACTCGAGCCATCTTCCAATCTTCAGGCACTTTCGCGCATAACAAAGATGCTCTGAACAATACAACTAAGAACTTAGCAACAGTTTCGGCGTATCGCCTAAGAAACACATTCGGGAGGTTGTCAGGGCCAGGAGTTGTTTTGGTTTTTAAATTGAGTAACATAGATACAATGCCATGGTAAGATATAAAGTCCGCCTCATGCTCTTCAAACACTGCAGAACTCAAAGATGGGCCTGAGCATGGACGGGAGAATACGCTATGAAAATAATTGTTAAACTGTTGTGCGATGGCATTCAAGTCGTTAAGAATGGTTCCATTAACTGCAATTTCCGTAACAGTCTTCTTGCTATCGCCAAGGTATCCCCAAAACTTATCCGGTGCGTTCTTTATAAAGTTGGGCAATGTTGTGGTAAAATAAAACTTTTTTGAATCACGCACGGCGCATGACAGCTTTTTTTGTAGTTCCGTGATAGCGACCGTGCGTGCGATAGCGACCATACTACAGATGTAGAAGAGAGGCCGATTCGTTTGTCCGGCGTATTACTTGATGGACCGAAATCCGTTTTCCGGCACAGGCATGTCCCCTTGGTCAGCGTCTACGCCTCCACAGGGGATCCCTTTCAGGTATCCTTGCCGAGTGACCAGCCTCTCATTCCAATTGCTGAAAGGTTCAACGTGCTACGCCAGCTTCGTGACAGCGATTCTTCCTCCTCACTTAGCTTCCGCAAAAGCACGTTTCAAGGTTCAAGCGGGCACTTCGATGAGCACCTCTGAAATAGAGAGATTTTTCAAAAGCAGGAGGGGGGTGGGACAGCGCTTAAGACGGGGACAAATGAAAGAACGACAACACATGCGACAGCACATAGGGATGTTGTCGTTTATTGCCGAACATCGCATGGTCTCGACAAAAGGAGTTCCAATAGAGAGTCGTTGTCTCGTTTGCCGGGACAACTTGCAAAAATCGGCTGTCAGCGAAGACCTTCTCCCATAGAGATGTACCCCATGGCTGTGCGTCCAATTTTTTTCCTATGTTGTTCTTTAGAAAAGCTCGTTTTAACGCGATAGCGTTAAGGGCCTCATGTCGCAGAAAATACAGCGTCGGTCTCAGCGTTGCTGTCGGCGTCAAGCATCGGCGTCTGGTGGAAATAATCATGCCGTACCACATCATCCGGAACTACCCCGACCGGGCGGGCCCTTCGCGTGGCGCAAGGCATTAGTGAACTAAAATTGAATTTCTCAAAATAAAATCCGTCAGAAAAATTGTAAAGTACGTCTTAACCACAACGTACACACGTGATAGTGTCGGGTTGTAATTTGAATATACGCGAAAAAAGCCTGATAAGCAGCCAGTGATTTTTGAATGCTATCGCGTTCACTCTTAAAGGCGAAGCTTAAGCGTCCTCCAATTCTGATGGCGTTCCGCTGTACTTTGGTTCTAGGCAAAATTGAGGGGAATGTTGAAAACCGATCCTATCTAAATTTTGGACACGCGCGCGCCTCGGGGCAACAGCAAACAATTAATAAAATAATAAAAAAAGGTCCTATGGCCTTCACATTTTGATATAAGACGGCTTATATTGCCCCTATAAAATGTCTTCCAGTCATGCATTTGTGTTTAAAAGTGAAGCCGACTTTAAAGGGATTGGTGTAAGCTTGGTTTTTGTAAGCTGGCTTTCCCACGTTATCGGTTGCAGTGAAGCCTACTCAAAGAAAATGTGACGCGAACGGGTCGCGATAACGCTATCGCGTTCCACTCTTAAAGTCGAAGCTTAAGCGTCCTCTTAATTTTGGGCTGTTGAGAGGGAGAAAAGAACAGAAGAAGCGAAAGGCAGGGAGGTTAACCAGACGGCGTGTCCGGTTTCCTCCCTTGCACTGGGAAAATGGGATATATAGACGAAAGGAGAAGGAGGGGGAGAAAAAGAGCACTGCAGTCTTGTGAACACTTGAAGGTGCGCAATGAGTGTACACACAACGAAGGTCATGGGGGCCGTCGAAGGTTGCAGAGAACTGAACCAAATGAATACCAGAGTAACGCTGTTCCTTATTGCGCCAACGATGCGCCCGGCTAGGGTCGAAGGATCGTTTCCACAATTGATCTTGCGTCCAGGCTAGTTGAAACACAGTCAATAAATGTAGGCCGCGTGAATGAACTGGGCAAGGAAGAAATATAAGAAAAATACAACGCCGATTTCGACGTTCGATTAGGCGCTCGACGAAAATTCTTTGTTCGGCAAAACACGCCCGCTCGCATGCGCGAAAGACGCTGCGAATACGCCTGTTTGGAAATGTTGCGAACCGCGTTTTGTTCTTGGAATCCCAGTTCTGTTGCGAATTCGTATTCTGGTGTTAATATAGTTACGCGAACGAAGAATTAAGTACAGGAGACTATTTACAAGTATATTTACAAAAGATAGCTGCAGCGCTGGCCAGATCAGCCGATAGCTCGAGAGCCCAGAGCAGTTCGTCTTCTTCGTCTAGGCGCCCGCGCGCCTCGTTCAAACAACCAAATACCACATGCGCTGTCAGATAATTCAGTTGTTGGAAGCTTCCAAGCTTTTCCGCCTGGTCAAAAACGCTGCTACATCTCAGATAATGTTTCCCGGTGTTTACTTCATACGTGGAGTGTTCCTAACCTTTCAGTTACATTTTCGCACCACGCTAACAGCATAGGGCATTTTGGTGCAGTTCATATTTCCCGCTCTAAATGCTAAATATTTAACCGGTTAGCACTTTGCAACACTCTGCAAGCACTCTGCAAGATAACGTTTTTCTTTTCTTCTTTCTTTTTTTGCTTTGATGATCCCGTTGATGCCAGCGGCAATTCGCAGAAAGAGGGAACAGTCAGCATTGGCTGGCTCACACTCTCGTGGCTAGATCAGGTACACATAAATACCCAAGTTAGTGGATGGATTGATGGCCGTCGTCGTAATACAATTGGTAGTGCAACGCACGCATTAAAAACGATTTCTCCATTTCCTATTTACTTACTTAGGAACTCCTGAGAAGCTAAAACTTCTGATAAGATTACTGTGCGCGACGGATTTCATTGAATGGCCGCCGAAGGATTAGATGCACTTATTGAGCCGACCTTGCCTTCGCAACATTAGTGTGGTTTGGGCTGGTTATGGTACACGCTTTGCCGAGGAGCAATAGCACGGAAGACGAGTTGACAAAGATGATGTAGACATGCTTGTGGTGCACGTTGCGTGCGTCTCGAACAGTCCATCTGCTTTCCTGTCTGTTAATTTTCTCGCATTGCATCTAACATTTTTTTTTTTCTGTGTCGGAGGTGTGCTGTCGGTTCTCGTTCCGGAATGGCTGGTGCGACGCACAACTTACACTGTGCGCTGCCTTGAATTGATGAACTCTATATCACACCACTGTCCCTTTTCTGCAATAAAAGACGTTTTTCGGAAAGAACTGCTGATCGCCTCCACAGTCAGCAAACTTCCGGAGGATCCACATGTCAAAATGAGACGATTATGACGATGATAGCGTGCACGCACGCACGGGCCAAACTGCATACACCTTCTGTTATTTCTGGTCGAGCCACTTCAATTCGTGGCCGTAATAATCTGAGGCTTAGCCAGTTTGCCTAAACACCCCAAACTAACTCGCCCGCGGGCAAGTTGGAACGTTTCTTTCAGTATACCAAGATCGTGCAGCGCAAAATAAACAGGGGTGGCTTGCACGAACATTTAATAACGAAAATAATAATTAATTTAAGAACGCGTTCTACTACGGACTATGAGTTGTCTAGGGAGCATTTAAGAACGCGTTCTTAAATACGTTATTATTTTCGTTATAGAATGTTCGTGCAAGCTGCCGCAAGACATAAAGGAACACAAAGCAACGCCTGTTTACGTCGCTTTGTGCTCTTTCATGTCTTGTTTGTATTGCGTTGCGCGAACTTAGTATAGAAAGAAATGCCTACATACGAGAATAAAGGCAACGGTAGGCACGTCATAGCCAGGAAGGAGGTCTAGTATAGGAAAAATAAAAAAAAACACCAAATATTTGTGGCAAAATGAGCCTGAGTGCATGCAGCCATCACTGACACGAAATTTAGAATAAAGGCAGCGGAGTCAATTTATATCACGAAGATCCTTTCGGAGTTCATAAAAAAAGCTCGCATGCTAAAGTTTGGCAATATATCAACCCCAAGAAACATAAAACAGCCCAAGCTACGCATGAAGAAAGTGCGAGTTCCAGCGAATACGTTAAATAACTATACTTTCAGTCTGTTTTTACTGCAGATTACGGAAATCAGCCAAACGTCGAAAACAGGGTGCAAAAGTGGATCAAACCGCTCGCAGAGGCTGGAGTGCTTTACGTACGTTTGAACTTCGGTGTTAATAAAAGCCCCGGATCGGACAACATACCTAACGCGTTATTGAAGGAATATACACAACTGATGTTTAAATACTTGCGCTTATATACATATATGCATAGCGGCCCTTAAAGAAGCGAAAATTTTGACGTACCAGCCATAAACCGGACTGTATATATATATATATATATATATATATATATATATATATAGAATTACTGTATAGTAATAAGTGAAAGAGCCCGGAAGTGCGTCTGTCGGTTATTTTTATATTTAATATACACCATAGTGGAGGTGTTGCCGACTCGCAAGAATCAACAGAGCCTATACCTGGTCAACCTCTACAGCCCACCGCGAGAGCAGCTATTCCACTACGACCACTTCGTCCGGGAGCTTCGCAAGAGCGTTAACGGTAACCGGCTTGTTGTAGTGGGGGACTTTAACGCCCCACACGCGGCCTGGGGTTACCCCAATACCACCAAGAAAGGGGCACGGGTTCACGACGCCGCACAACAGCACGGCCTTACGCTATGGAATGACCTGCTCCAACCAACACGAGTGGGCAACAGCGTGTCGAGGGACACCAATCCTGATCTCACGTTCACCCGAGACGTGCGAAAGGCCACGTGGACCCGACTCCCAGATACGCTAGGGGGCGATCACCACATAATTCAAATCGAGGTTGAACAATCTCACCGCGCGCCCAAGACAGGAAAGGCGCGACTCACTGACTGGAACGCGTATAGGAATGAGCTTGACGACGTTTCGGACATTGAAGACATTGAAGCTTGGCTAAACGGTATCGTGGGTGCGGCTGACGGCCACACTAGGACGATTCATCTAGACGAGGACAATCCAGCGGTCGATAATCACCTACTGCACTTATGGGAGGCTCGGCGATCGCTTCTCAAACGATGGTGACGGCAAAAGCTCAACCGCAAGCTCCAGCGCCGAATTGCCCTATTAAGCACGCAGGCACAGGAGTACGCTGAACGGCTAGCGAGCCAGAACTGGCGATCCTTCTGCGACCAACTTCAAGGGACGCTCAGCACAAAGAAAACTTGGCATATACTTCGAGCACTGGTCGACGACACCCACACCAAAACCCAACAAAGACATACAATTCACCGGCTAATCCACAACTATGGCGGCACAGAGGATCAGCTTCTCCAAGAACTTCAGACGAAGCTACACGGCTCAGCTAACCCGCACACCACTGCCACCAACCTTTCCACCACCAGGGAGTACGAAGGAGCGTCCAACGAAGAGCTAGATCGGCCTTTCACACAGGCAGAGTTACAGGCGGCCCTCTCTAGATTAACACGCAATACGAGCCCGGGCAAAGACAGAGTCACCAACAAGCACCTTCGGCAGCTACCCCCTCGGGCGTTGGCGGCTCTCCTTCGGTACTATAACGACTGCTGGATTAAGGGCGAGCTACCAACAGCCTGGAAACACTCGGAGGTGACCATGGTACCCAAGCCGAACAAACCCATCTCCATCGCAAATCTCCGCCCCATCTCCCTTACGTCCTGCGCCGGGAAACTATTTGAACACATGGTCAACGAGCGGCTCACCACACATCTCGAGGACAACGATCGCTATCCACACACCATGTTCGGCTTCCGCCAGATGCTCTCCACGCAGGACGTCCTCTTCCAGCTAAAGGAAGATATTCTTGACCATTTGAGCAAACACAGCAAGTCATCCATTCTAGCTCTAGACGTAAAGGGCGCCTTCGATAACGTGAGCCATGAAGCCATTCTCCGTAACCTAGAAGATATCGGCTGCGGTGCCAAAACATACGCCTACATACGCGCTTTCCTCACCAACCGTATAGCCACGGTGGTAATTGCCAATCTCCGGGGCAAGACATTTCACCTACCTAACAGGGGTACGCCGCAGGGTTCGGCAATCTCGCCACTCCTCTTCAACGTGGCCCTCCTCAAACTTCCCCGCCTCTTAGACACAATCCCAGGGATATTTCATGCTCTATATGCAGATGATATCACACTGTGGACGAGAGGCGCGAGCACGGGTGAACAGGAGGACCGTCTTCAGAAGGCGGTCAACATCATCGAACGGTACCTGAACACCTGCGGCCTCCACTGTGCCCCGGAAAAATCCGAGCTATTAGTACTCGCGGCACGCACCCGGGGCCGGCCGCCAAGCCACGACGCACCGGACCCACAAGTCCTTCTTCAGGGAGTCCCGATACCGAAGGTCGACTCACTTCGAATCCTCGGACTCCATATACACAAGGACCGGTCCGGCTCCGCCACACTCCCTAGACTACAGAACACTGTGGCACAGCTGACTCATCTGATACGACGCGTGGCAAATCGCCGCAATGGCCTCAAAGAGCACGACACCTTGCGAATGGTACAAGCCCTCCTGTACAGCCACATTACATACGGAACTCCTTACCTCAACCTGAAGACAGCCGAGAAACAAAAGCTAAACCTCCTAATACGAAAGGCCACGAAGCTCGCCCTAGGACTGCCAACAACCGCCTCCACTGACCGATTGCTTCGCATGGGAGTTCACAACTCCTGGGAAGAACTTGCGGAAGCGCACCTCATCAACCAGATCGAGAGACTCAAGCTCACAACCACAGGCCGAGCAGTCCTCCGACGCACAGTATACGCAACCAACCTAGAACTTGATGGCGAACGTAAGGAAAAGATCATGTCGAAGCTCCGAGATTGCCTACAAGTTCATCAGATCCCTCGGAACATGCATCCAGAACATCATCGAGGCAGACGGCTCGCCAGGGTAAACGCCATCAGACACAAGCACCGTAGCGACCCGCAGGCGCGCTACGTGGACGCAGCCAAGTATCCGGGCCGAAACGACATGAAGGGCAGGATCTCCGTCAAAGCGATAAACATAATGAAACGAGGCGGCACTCCTCCCCCCTACACCTGAATCATGTGGGTTCCGGGACATGATGGACTCGAGGGGAATGAAGCGGCACACACCGCGGCCCGCGCAAGCGTCAACCGGGCCTCCCCGCACGAGATTTTCGACATGCCCCACCCACCCAAATCAGCGGAGGAAACGGAAACAATACCGCTAACTTATCAAGCGCTACTGCAGCACTATCGGCTTGGACGCAGGGTATACCCCCCACCACATCCAAAACTAACGAGAAACGAAGGCACCGACTACAGGCGACTCCAGAGCAATACCTTCACCCACGGAAGCTTACTGCATCATTTCCACCCGACGTGCCAGACACCTTGGCACACCTCCTACTGCAATGCAAGCACACCCGAGCAAGCATTACAACGACACAACCAATAGCAGCAGACGCAGACCCAACCCTCCTCGCAGAGACGTGGGAGGCTGCGATCTCCAAGCCGGACCTGGTCGACCAGCGCGAACTCGTCGCCCGGGCCCGGAGGGCGATCCAAGCCAGAGGGTTCCTGGAATAAGGGACCCTCCCACCTCGACTGCCAACTAACTCACTGTTTCAAATAAAGGTTTATTCATTCATTCATTCAAAATACATAGATCCAAAAGAGTGGAAGGTTACTAAAATAACACGTCAACATAAGTCAGGAAAGAAGACTGAGCCTTCAAATTACCGACCGATTCATTAACTAGCAATTACGGCAAGATTCTCGAGCACATAATCGCAAAAGGCATTACGAACCACCTTGAAGTAAGCCAAATTTTACCACAATTCCAATATGGCTTCCGTCAGGGCTAAGGTAGGTCAACTCGTTGAATTAGTCTGCATGACTTCACAACAAACATCCATCATCAATAGCAAATCGAGATTATTCTGCTCGAGCATTCCAGAGCCTCTGATCGGCCCTGTCGCATAACGAACTTATTAAAATAACTTTAATTTACCCGGGACGAGGGACCAATTCTAGGTTGGATCAGTAACTTCCTTACAGACAGAATATTATTCGCAGAAGTAAACCAAGTGAGGTCCTTAGTCGTACCGGTGACTTCAGGAGTACCACAAGGCAGCATTTTGGCGCCGGTATTATTTTTACTTTTTTGTCAACCACCTGCCCTCATGTGTTGTTGTCAGTTGTATAGGTTATTCGCAAACGACTGCCTTTTGTACAAAGAAATAAATTCCCGCGATGACCACGCCACAATAAACGCCGCCGTAGAAGCAGTTTTCAGATGATGCAATGACTGGCAAATGGGCGTAAGTGTTAAGAAATCCGCTTGATAATTGTAACAAGAAAAAAAAAGACATTGATCCTACTTCAAATATACTGCTGATTCAATTGCCCTGGCTAGACTTTAGTACAAATACCTTGGCCTAATATTAGCGCGAGACTTGAGATGGGATTCTCACATTCAGTTTTTATTAGATCGTTCGCGTTAAAGAAATTACTCTTTATGAAAAGACACTCGCAGGTAACACCACCGTATACAATGTTACTCGCCTACAACACATTTTTTTCCGGATTCATACTGTAATATGCTAAGGTTGGTTGGGAAAAAAAACTAACCAACAAGCTCAAAAGAGTTCACAGAAAAGCGTTAGAGCTATTTTCAACAAGTACAACCCAACAGATGGCCACACAGGAAGCTCGATTGCTACCATAGGGCGAAATTGGCACGCTTATCCATTGTGCACCAATTACAACATAAAAAGATATACATATTGCTATACTGCAAAATATGAATCAAGACGCACGCGTTAAAACATTCTCATACCGATTCAACACGAATGCGTTCAAATCCAGTTCTTTATTCTTAAATTTTTTTTTTCGCTTTGTCGACCAGAGGATGGAACAATCCGACTCCCTGCATTGTCGGTAGCGCGTCTTCAGATCATTTCTCTTCAATAGTGGAAACTGATTTGCTAGCCCTACAATTGTAAACTATGTATGACTCGCTTTCCTTTGTTGTCATTTATATACATTTTACCAGTGACAGTAAGTGTTTTATCCTTGTTTGTAAATGAGTTAATTGCATGGCTTGCAGCCGGAAATTGGGGGTCCTTTGCCATGTAATGTTTTCCCGGCTTCATCCCAGTCTGATTATGTTGCAGAATTTTTAGCATATATCGCGCGAGAACAGCATAATATGGTCGTACGTCGTCCTGAAGGGAACATCGCATTAGACGACTCTTGCACAGGAGAGTGCTTAGTGCAGTTGAGAGTACTTCTGCCGGTCTCGCTGATTATCGCAGCTAAAAATGCGGAAGGCTGTACATATTACTCTCTACATTTATAGAAAACGTTTCTATTCATGCCGACTTAACTGCACCACACAGTGCCCGTCATTGACTTTGTATGCAATTTCTATTTTTTCTACTGTTCGCCCTCCTGTTATAATACCCAAGGGGATTGACAGTATGTGTAAATAAAAATAAGTAAGTATACCTAATCGGGAAAATAGAAATAAGGAAAGCCTTACGAATCTCCATTCTTTTGCGTTTCATCGCCCGGGCCCCTGCCTTCCGAAGACGAACAAGCCATTCCCGGGTCTGACATTGATGAAACGACGCAGATGCTCGGAACCGGCGCCCGCAGGTTATGTGTCAGCAAACGGGTGCAAAAAAAAAAAAAAAAACGCGTAGCAGTTGGCACGGATGAAACTTCGGTGTCGAAAGCACACTTCTGCCAGAGCGCGTACAACAAACAGGGCCGGTGCGGCCGTCCAATTTTCGAATGGTTATAATAGAAAGCGGGCGGGTCGGGACCGCACGGGATCACACAGTAAAAGACAAAAATGGTCAACAAGTGCGATGGAACACGGCGGCCCCGACCAATGCGAATGTTTTTCAAAAGGTCAGGCGGAAACATACGCAGGTATGCGAAAGGCTTGTAGGTGGGCGGGCTGCTCCGGTATACAGCTGCACGCTGCGCACGACACTATGCACATTACCCCACCCCGCGGCCGGAAATGAGCGGACGACCCACAGGGGCGTCCCGTATAGATGTTTTCGCGAGGGCGCTTCCGACGGTCTGGCGCCGAGAGTATGTGGCAGTGTTGCCTGTTTGGTCTAGACTGTGAGCTTGCCTTGCATTGCGTTGCGGAGTGGTATAACTTTCCTTCGATGTTTCCATTTATTTTTGTCGCGAATGACTTACGCTCGTGCATAATGGCATATACTCATCAAGAGTCTACAGGCCAGCACTGTGCAGTTTATGGGTGCACAAACAACCAGCTGAAACTGAACGATTTTCGGGACTATAGTGTGTCTACAACATCCGCGAGAGGACTGCCGATGTGGTATGTTCACGCTGCACCGGTTTCCTGCATCACCTGCATCACTTGAGGACTCAGCATTTCAGTCTAATATGAAGCATTTCAGTCTAATATGAACCAATGCACACGTCAGTTAAATAATGCATTTTGGTAAACCCTTTTCGGCAAATTTCCCAATAGTACGTTTGCGAGAATTGTCAGCCTCTTCGATGCAATATTTTCTCGTTTGTAGTGGCAGAGGCTACATGTGTTGTTCTTTCAAACAGGACTTCTCTCCAGTGCCTAATACGGGGGTCACATGGCGCACTTTTAAGCGTGATCGAGCCCGATCTGTATCGAACTTCTCGGTCGCGATTGGCTTCGTTGCTCAATCGGCGGAAGGGAGCCAATCGTGGTCGAATATTCCGAGGGCTCGATTGATCGCGATCAAAATTTGCCGTGTGACGCCGGTATAAGACAAAGTAAAGCATTCTGCGAGAGAACTAGTCGGTAAATGCACTTCGCAACGATCTGGAAAAATCGTGTCCTATGAAAGATGTATGCAGCCCCTCTGTCCGCCAAAACATTGTCTCGGCGTTCACACGCGCCCTGCGCGACCCTGCACATAAAGGTAACTTTGAAATCTAGCACCTGGGCTGTGTCAGTTGCGCTTGAACCTGTGATCACTGACGCGAGTCGGTTCGCTGCAGGTACCACGCTGCTCGAGCGCCACGCTTCTGCTTTGACAGTTGGTTATGAGCACCCTGCGCTGCAGCAGATTGAATAAATTTTGCATGATTCAGCTGTTGAGTTGCGTCGGAAGCGTAGTAACCACCGCATATCTACCAGCCGCTGACACGCGTCGGCGGGCCGCCGGCGCCTGGTTCTAAACATTGCCCGACAACTACGTACGCGCCTGCTTCCGCTAAATGAGGTAACCCTCGACCGCGAAGCGTAATGGTAATCAGATTCAATCGATGACTACACTAACATGTGCCCAGCGATAGCAACGAACAATACCGCTAATAAGCACGCCAGGTCTCGACGAAGCAGACGCGGCTGTCGCCGCTACCAACGACGAAACGCCACATCCACTGGCTGTGCTTGCTGTTGCCATTGTACTTCACACTGAGCGCTCACGCGGGCACGTGTAACATGTAACAAGTCAAGCGGCACAAGACAAGCGAAGCGGAAGAAAACAATCGAAATCGTGCTCGGCGAAGATCCTATAACCGAAGTGTGGCAGGCCTACTCTCGCAAGGCACACAGTCCAAAATGGCGGCATAACATGTTCTGACGCCAGACGTCGCCCGTGTCGGACAATGGCGCTACTGAAACGTCGGTTTGTAAAAAGATCTATAGAGTGATGAGTGTGCCTGTGTGGAATTGGAAGCATGCATGCTTTTTAACTCTTGCACCAGAGCCTTCGTGTGCGCTGTGCGCGTATGCTTGCGTGAGTCCGTGGTGCACGCTCTCTAGAACATACATCGAGTGATTTTAAGTTTATCACGCCTGCGTCGCATACAAATGTAACCGTAAATGAACTGCGAGTTTAAAGCTACAGGTATATATGTGTGCAGTGTATAGCGGTTGCATTCTGGCAGCTGTGCCTAGCTGTGGCCTCTGCACGCATATGCCACCTCGCTGCGCACGGCACGCCTGAGACGAGTTGAAAGAACCGCTTTAAATGTCACGCAGCCTAGTTTTCTTTTGTTTTGCCTCGTTCGATTTGATTTGCTATTTGTTGGTCGCCTCTGAAAACACTGGACGTGTGTCATTGACATAGAAAGAGCGGATGTAAAGGCCTTGGCTCCTGCGGCGGTTGCTATAGTAAGCGATGCCCTCGAGAGAGCAAGAAACTAGAGGGTAAATATGCTAAACGGAGACTATAAACTTCTCTTGATTTCAGTTGCGATGAACATGTGTAATGTTGCGGATTTGCGAGGTCAAGAAATACACAGAATCGGGGCATGAATGGGCTCCAGGGCTGTTCCTCGCTCCGAAAAAAAAAAAATCACCGCATATCCACGAAGTGAATGATGATGAGTGGGCGAAGCACGGGGGGATCATTCGGGTAACCGTGAATATATATATATATATATATATATATATATATATATATATTGTGCAGAAGAAGACGCGCCTCCGTCCAGCGGCATTGCCAACGCTCGGCCCGCTCTGCTCGCGCTGTTGGTCGCTGGTGTTTTTGGAGACGGTGCTCCACGCTGCCTCGCCGTTCTTGGAACTCGTAGCGTCCTTGAAGGACTGTCAATAAACCTCTTAATATATATATATATATATATATATATATATATACTTTACACGTGGTACAGTACATAAAGCGCTTATATATGTACATGTATATATTTACGTATACATATACTGTACATGTGTACAGTATATACAGCGCTTATATAGCCCTTGTGTACCGCAGCGCTCCTAGCGGTCTACATGCAAACCAGAGCTACGGACGACGGACAACGACGAGGAACAAGGCTCGGCCCTAAGGTGCTTCGCCCCTAAAAGAAAGAAAAGAGGCAATCTGATAGAGTTCGCACCCCACGAGCAGACGCCCTAAGTTCGCACCCTAAGCAGCAGCGTCAAGCGGCGCACCTATGACGTCACGAGCCCTGGTGCAGCGACACAGTTGTAATCATTGTCAATCGGCACGTTCAATCCGTTCTGTGGACCTCCCCCGATAACTAACTGTTCGCTGTAAAATTAAACTCGAGTACACAACCGTGCTGCGATTGATGTCTTCCCTGAGTACTGTGCCGGGACGCAGTGAAGACGTGGTGCAGAGCAATGACAGGACACTTGCATCGCACGGCGTGAGAAACCGGCCCACCTATAGCTGGAGTGATCGCACGAGTGTGGCCAGCCTCTGCGCGGCCACGCATGTTTCCTTAACTTGCATAGTCTATCTGGATCAGCTATGAAGGATGCATGAACACGTTCGACGGACCGATTTCCTGGCTGGTTAACTACTGTTAGTAGCACAATATGTATCCAGATGTGCAGCCAATTCTGTGCAACGGCGGCCAGAGATATGCTGAATGCTGCAAAGATCAGGACCCAAACAGGAGTCAGGGCAAATCCGTCTTCACTT
The DNA here is from genome assembly GCF_013339745.2 of Dermacentor silvarum. NCBI lineage: Eukaryota > Metazoa > Arthropoda > Arachnida > Ixodida > Ixodidae > Dermacentor > Dermacentor silvarum. The sequence continues at coordinate 97,549,458 of NC_051157.2, forward strand.
CCATCCCCCCTCTCCCCCCCCCCCCCCTCCATCTCACCTCATACACGCACTTACTCCCGGTTTTTTCGACGAACAGCTGTTCTTGAACGAAAACGTATGTTCAAATTCAAGAAAATCTCCCGGTGGCATGAAGTTTCCAAACGATATTCTTAATGTGTTCAGTGCGGTCCCACGTTCAATGCGGTCGCCTAGCTCGACAAACAGTTCTTTGGTATTTGAAAAAAAAAAACTGATGTACGCCCCCGACAGAAAAGGTGTGCTCGACCGGTCGCGTTATGATACGCGACTGTATAGCCCATACCAGGACTGTCGCTATCGTAATCTCTCCAGGTGCTAAATTTTTTTTCTCTCTCTTTCTCCGTAAGTGAAGAGGTTGTCCGGAGAAGCAGTCCATGTCTCTCGCGTCGTTATAAATGTCTACGCACGCAATTCTTAGTGGAGAAAGAGTCACTGACTTCGACTGTCTATCAATCACTTGAGAAAGTAAATTTTATAAAGCCCCTCAGATCCTTGCGTGTCCAAAGGAGTGGTAGCTGGTCTGACGATAAAGGCGATGGCAACGAGCATGACGACGAACATGATGACAGCACAGTGACCGCAACGTGAGAACACCACGATGGTGTCATGGAGATGAAGCTCCGAAATCATCAAGATGGCTCACACTCTGCGCACCTAGGACAGAACATTGGATAGGGACAAATGTATTCTCTGGCGAATTCTTCGGTAAACGTTAAAATGGCATTCCGCTACTTATTCACTGGCCTTAGCTGCGCTCCCTGCAGCGTCTGTCATTGCGCTGTTGATCAGTCACTTCCGTCAGGGACGCGCAGGTAGTCTTGGAATAGCCACGCCTGCATGTCGCCAGGATTCCGTCCTGAGGATCTTCGCAATCCTACGTGTATGACTCCACGGAAGGCTGACGACTCCAAACAACACTTGTACTTCCAAAGGGATCAATTTCCTCTTCAGGCGGAAAGCCACGAGCCAGGACCGACACGTTGTAACAGCGACGAAATTGACGAGGCTGACGGCGCTGTTGTGCTTGGCTTGTTGCGACAATTACGCGCCTAATGTAGGAGAAATGTGGCTTGGTAAAACATTTTCTTGGGCGAGTTGGTTCATAACGAAGACGGATTAAACAGTAGCGGAGGATAAATGAGGCCGAGACGAGTGCACAGGAGTGGCGCTTATCTGATTCTAGACTTCCTTTAATCCACGCTGCTGTGTTATCCTATTTCGCTGCGAACCAACTCTCTCAAGAAAATGCTTACCTTATTCATGTTAACTTTGTGAAGTGACTACGGTAGATTCGACATTACCTGACAAAAATATCACCGCCCCAGCACTCCGTACAGATGGTTTAACCAGCGAAGCTGAAACGTGCGGCCCTGGTGTTTATCACTGGGTTAATCTCCACGGTTCATTAAAGTCTTTCTCAATTATTGGTTACGCCTTTGTGTTTCTTAATGAGGTTACACACACGTTCGGCTGCGACGGAGAAAACGACGTCTCTGACGGTATGTCCGCAGTCCGCCGTTGTCCCATTACCGCTTGCGATTCTTCAAATTAAATTGCTTCAATATTAAATCTGCCCAGCACATAAGACAATGAATGGCTCATACCCCCTTAAGCAATGGCACATACCCCCGTAAACGCGGCCTCCCTCTTACGATGACAGAAGGGAAGTGAAATTCTACGCTGGAATGATGAGCGGCAACGGAGCCAGCTGTGGAAGAAGACGACGACGCTCGAGCCGTTGCTGATGATGATAGTTTCTGCTTACAGGCGACGGACGGACGAATCGGCTCGCCATGTACAGCTGCGCTGTAATATACATAGCAAAGGCCTCGGCTCTCCGCACGCCGTCAACAGCGCGATAGAAGAAAATCCAACCGTGTTAAGATGGCTGCATAGGCGGAAAGTTTTCATTTTTCCGGGGGTGGCTGGGGCCCGACCAGCTTTCCGAACCCCACCCATGTATGCATATATATAAACTGAATTGTCGCCTACTCTGAGGTCTTGCAAATAGTCATATAAGCTCGTCACTGCAGTGAACAATCTTTCGAGGTCACACGAAGTTTCCAGTGTAACTGTTAGTAAAGGTTATATATACAGGGTGTTTCAGCGAACACTTTCAAAATTTATTTAAGGTTGCCTGTGGTGAATAGCCTAATTCTAGTTAATGACCTGGTCTACACGAAGAGGCGGACATCACTTGCACAAAAAATTGAAATGCACAATCGACTAATCAACAAAAGATCACTAATCAAGTTTTTAACTAATTACCTGATGGCCCATATTGCAATTTACAAATTGTAGCCGCGGAGTTCGCAAGGCGGATCCACTTGGAACGAATTCTCGGGATGACACCAGTTTCGAGATATTAATTCCCGAAATTTGCGGTGAAAGGCATTGGCGTTCCAGTTAATTTTGTGCTTCAATGCATAAAGCGACGTTTTGTTAAGAAACTAACTGGAACGCTCTGGCAATATGAATTGTAATTCATATTGCTACCAAAGCCACTCACCTTACTTCGTATGACATTGCTGTGTTGCTATCGCATTCATTGCTTCGCCCTTAGGGCGAAACTGTGACATTTTTTTCCCCCGAGGCAGAACAAATGATTATAGAGTAAAAATTATCAGGTGCCCAAATAAATAAACACATTAACAAACAAATAAATAATAAGACAGCGATATCTCAAAAGCGCGAAAGTACTCGATAGCAAATATAGGAACAACGTGGATTTTGTTATTGAGAGGCAAATGCAGTATACGACGAATAAAAGTTAATAAGGAAAATGCGCATATAGACTAGGGAGTTTTACAAATAGCGCAACTACGCGTCTTTCCTTACCCGAATGCCCTCACTCTGCTTGCGCTGTTATGGACCCCTTTTTCGTTCCTTTGTATAACTTTTCGCGTTGTTTTACAAGCCAGGTGGTTTGCTTTGACTTGTAAGTTGGTGCCTTTCTCTCTCCTATTAAAGACATCAGTTAGTTGTCTGATGCGATGATTTCACTATCATTGAAAAAGTGTTCGTTGGGGCACTTGATCTGGAAATGAAGTCGTCGGCAATCTTAATCAAATTGATTTTGCGGGAGAGTTCTTTGTGGGCGTGAAAAAATTGCCAGATGGTTCAAACGGGCTTGTCCAGTCGTCGACCACAAGTACATTTTCAGTCGCCGAAGGCAAGAAAAGGACCTCTCGGATGTGGTCGACGAGACCGCGGTATGGCAAACGCAATTTCTTTAGCTTGGCTATTTCCGGCAAAAGGTTTCGCAGGTGTTCGCCCTTGCCCCCCGTAAACGTGTGCACGACGTGCCCAAATGTGTGCAATGATGCCGACCTTTGCTGGCTTAAAATGTCAATGAGCATATCTCTGTGCAAAATCAGGCGTCCTGGTTCAAGGTCGTCACCATAGAACTATCTTCCTTCCCTATGGCAAGCTGCTCAATGTGGTACTTAGGTTGATCAGGTGGATACCTGTTGTTTAACCGAAGATAGCACTGTGTCAAGTACTTCACAGAACCTCTGGCGGTACATGTCACTCGATGTTGGAAACACGTGAGCAGAGAAACTTTCTTGATATCGGCGTGGAGTCTTCTTTCGCCTAGCGGCTAGAACACACGGGTCATCAACTTCTACTTTTCCTGCCTCTGCCATACATATGTGGGTCACGCGCTTCATCTTGGAATTAATCTGCACCGATTTCAAGCTTGGACCATCCGAGATGGCTGGTCCCTTCGCGTGCGCTGTCTCCCCGCGCGCCTAGTGTTATGTTTCCGCTGGTGCTTATACGGTGGAAAGCGTCAGACGGGTTCTGGCGAAGTACCAATAAGCGAGGTGCTCACTATTGGTTTTGTCGTTGGTGCTCATGCTGTGTTTGTAGCCGGTGCACATTGCAACGTCCGCAGCCGCGGTAGAAGCGAGTTCGACGCCTGTTTTCTAATTCTCCTTTTATTGCGACAGCAATTGTATCGACACCCCAGGCGAATTTTCGCTGTCGTCGTCACCGTGATATTGCGTATAAAGTCCAAAAGTCATGAGTGAGCGACCTATACATTACGGGTGCGAGAAAAAGCCCGTAACAGCTGAGCCTTAAGACTTCCCACGCGCTCAATATTCGGGTTAGTTGAAGGTCACGTGATCAAATGCGCACATGGGGAAGAGAGCACGCGTTTTCTCACCTAGCCCTGCCGCAGCTGCAAATTACTGTGCGTGGTTGACGCTTACGCGGCCCGCGTGCCGTATCCAATTGTTGGTAATCATTGGGGGTGCAATGATCAAGGACGAGCAGGGATGGCTGCTAACTTCGTGCGCGCTGTCTTCCTTCTTAGGTAGTTTTTCCGCGCCCCAAGTATTGCAGATCCCATAGCCTAAGTTAAGAGACAGGGGTAATTTGAGATCGCTGACAGAAGCCGTCGATCCTGTAGTGGACATAAAGATATGCAGACTGATGAAGAATCTAATTTTCGGAGTCGTGGTGAATCGCATGGCTGTACGAACCGTTCGCCCCCACTGCTGGCGTTCATCATAATGCCAGCGTTGTGATAGCGACTGCTCGTGGTCATCCAGCGGGATATTTACAGGTTTACATGGCCCGTGCAGTGCACGATGTTTGTTATTTTAATTAGTGAGTAAATGTTACTACAATTCATATAGGCTATATAACCAACGTACAGACTCGTGTGAGGGCCGCACTTTTCTGCCGCAATTTTGATGAGTCTTACACGGGACGGGGCCATTTTATCTAATTTTTCCAACTACGAGTATGAAATCCGCCGTAAACGTCCGCGATCGCCTCCTCTCGCCATCTATAGTCGTGTACAACTTTAGAAGGCAGCGGACTTTGCCCCTCAAAGGCGGATGCACACGAGCATCCACCAGTGGGCGTGCACTCCAGACTGATGTCATGAGCCGGACGGCCGGTGACCCCGCCGACGGAGGACACTGCAGCCCGCGCTTCGAGCTGGCAAGAGTCGCGTCAGCGGGACTATTTCTTTAGTCGCGGTGGAAATCGGCTGCTGCGCTTCAGTGGTCAGGGCGGGGCGCCTCTCCTGTCTTCTTAAGTTATAACCGACTATTTTTATATAGTTGCGACGCACGAAAGTACGCTGCGCGGGAAAATTTGCAGTGGAGCGCGATCGGAATCGCGCTGAACGCGATTGCTTCTCGGTTGGATTAAAATATATATATTTGCTGTCAAGTTGGGGGTGCGGCTCTTACACGGATTTATGCGGAAAGAATCTTTTTCGTGTAATTGTTTGATGCTTCGCTATCATTAATACTGCTTCGGATTTCCGGCAAAAATTAAGCCTCTTTTTTTTTTCTGAGTCCTATAGTAGAAGCTCTGCTCTGCATGACTGGTATTGATTCTGATTTCGAGTGATTCCGGCTTGGCCTCACTTCGGTTACTAACTTAATTATATATATTTATGGTCTCTGCATACACGTTGCGATGTTTCCATCCCCAATAAATGTTGTAAACTATTATAAGTTTTTTTTTTTCATGAGTCGCTAGCATTACCTACTGGAAAAAGAAGCAATGCTGAGACACAAATCATTCACGTGCATTTCACACACCGTCGATAAAAGACTCTGCCAAAGGGGTCACTGAAGTCTGCAGGTGTTTTTCAGTGTCAACAAAGTGTGCAAAGCAATTTGTAGCGAGTTGAACATACAGCATTATTTTGATTCTCTAGACGTAGGCTATCCATATCATTAGAAATAATTGTTAGTTGGCTATCTCCTTTCTCTTTCAAAATATCATAAATTTTGTCTTATGTACACATTGAAACATAATGTGTCTGTGCATGGTGTTCACACTGGAAATTGAAATAACAGGTTGAAGTGAAAAAATACGGATGAGGGAGCCTGCCGTTGGTGCTTCTAATGCGCTTGATTTCCTATTGCCAGGATTTTCACAAATAAAGCGAGATTATGAATAAAAGCCGTGCACATCCGCGTCAACAGTGATGCAGTTAGCTTTTAGCCACAATAACATTTTAAGGGAAAATGTAGAGGCAATTCAAAAGAAACCATAAACGGTGTGGGTAACAGGACTCTGGGACTGGCATTTTAGGAGCGGGGGAGGGGGGGGGGGGGAGGGTCTTCGGGATCGCAGGGGGGACCTTTACCTTTGAGCCTGCAGCGCCATAAACTCACGGACGCAGAGAACAGGACACGCTCTGCGTCCTTGTATATGTATATTGCACTATACACTAAAAGTGTTAAATATGTACCAGCAAGCCCAAATCCACACCCCGGCTTACCTTTGCAGAGTTGACGAAACTGATGCTGTTTGGCTTTACTTATCTGCTTACAGTGTCGGCGGTTGAGTTTTCCTCACCACCTGGCGCTTGTTTGACGTGCACGAGAGTGTTTGCCTCAGACGGAGTGCGTCATCTGCCCTATCTAATACGCGCTTTGGTGTGGACCTATACGTTCATGCGATGTTGTGCATGAGATGGATGTGTTAACCACCTGCACTGCAGCTTCTTTTATATTATACGATTCATTTATCTCTTACGGATCAAATTGAGACAGACAGTGAAGTGCAGATCGTTCACGCACCACTGCGATTGTTTTCTGCAAACGATGCAAGCAAGATACTGAGACCTTCTGTGCGCACAATTCTGCGCGATACCCTATCGCAATTTTTCGTTTTTATTTTCAATTTGCTTAGTTTATTAGATTCAAGTGTGACGTAATGCACTGTTAGCCAACATACAGGTAAATGCCCTGGAGTCACAAGAGAAGCACTGTACTGGAACCTCTTTGTTGAGATATTCATTAAAAGATAAACTCCGCAAGAGCTGCACGAAGTAATTCGGCGCAGTATTCTAGAAGATTATTATGACGACTGCGAGTAAATAAATAGTACTGTAGATGGAGTAAACAGGAACAGCAGTATAAGGGAATGACCGGAATACAAGAGAGAGAGAGAGAGAGAGAAAACAATTAAAGGCAAGGAGGTTAACAAGACACGTCCGGTTCGCTATCCTAACGCAGGAGAAAGGGAAATATAAAAGTTCCGATATGAGACACTTGACTTCAGTAGTCACTCAAAAGCTGTTCAGCACGTAGCAGCCTCAATGCGCGACGGTAAGCCATTCCATGTTGGAGAATTTAAATCATCTAATTACAACAGTTCGCGTGAGACATGGGACGCGGAAGAATATTTTCACTGGTAATTGCACGAATTATTCACTTTGGACGATCGCCTAGCAGACTTAAAGTTTCAATCGTTTACTGCATACAGAATCACGTTGCCTATTGCAAATCGCTCTCATAGCGAGAGGACAATCGAACGGTTAGATATTTGTTAACAACCATATGAAGCCGTGTAAGCGTCATCATCATCATCAGCCTATATTTATGTCCACTGCAGGACGAAGGCCTCTCCCTGCGATTTCCAATTACCCCTGTCTTGCGCTAGCCAATTCCAACTTGCGCCTGCAAATTTCCTAACGCTAGTTATAGAGGAGCCTCTGTATCCGATTCATCAATATTTTGAATGAAAGTAGCTTGGCTGTTTTGGGCACCATACAGGTCAGTATAGAATTCTTCCGCTGCTTTTACTATGTCGTCGAAATTGCTGATGATATTACCATGCTTATCTTTCAGTGCATACACATTGCCTTGTCCTATGCCAAGCTTTCTTCTTACTGATTTCATGCTGCGTCCATATTTTATGGCTTGCTCAATATTTCCGACGTTATAATTTCAAATATCCCTTACTTTCTTCTTGTTGATCAGTTTTGACAGTTCAGCGAATTCTATCTGATCTCTTGAGTTGGACACTTTCATGTTTTGTCGTTTCTTTATTAGGTCTTTTGTTTCTTGGGAGAGCTTGCCTACTGGTGGCCTTGGTGCCTTACCTACCACTACAATTGCTGCTTCTGAGGTCAGCCTAGTTATGGTTTCATTCATTACCCTTATGTTATCTTCATCTTCCTGTTCTAAAGCTGCATATTTGTTTGCGAGCACCAGCCTGAATTGGTCTGCTTTTACCCTTACTGCGCCTAGGTTGGCCTGTTTCCTCTTGACTCATTTCACTCTTTCTCTCTTCAAATTGAGAGAAATCCTAGACCTCACTAACCTATGATCACTGCACTTTACCCTACCTAACACTTCTACGTCCTGCGCTATGCTGGGATCGGCAGAGAGTATGAAATCTATTTCGTTCCTTGTTTTTCCATTAGGGATTTTCCAAGTCCACTTCCTGTTGCTGCGCTTCCTGAAGAAGGCATTCATTATTCGGAGCCTATTCCTTTCCGCGAATTCTACCAACATCTCTCCTCTAGCGTTCCTAGAATCGATGCCGATAGTTGCCAATTGCTTGCTCGCCAGCCTGCGTTTTCCCCACTTTTGCATTGAAGTCGCCCATGACTACAGTATACCGAGTTTGCACCTTTCTAATTGCTAATTCAACATCTTCATAAAACAATTCTATTTCTTCATCATCGTGACTGGAGGTTGGGGCGTAGGCTTGCACTACCTTCATTTTGTATCTCTTATTCAGCTTTATTACGACGACTGCTACCCTCTCATTAATGCTGTAGAATCCATCAATGTTGCCCGCTATGTTGTTATGGACTTGAAATCCTACCCCGGATTCTCTCTTATCTGGAAGACCACTGTAGCAGAGGATGTGGCCGTTAGTCACCACTGCGTAAGCCTCACCAGTTCTTCTAACCTGACTAAAGCCAATAATATCCCAGGCAATGCCTGATAATTCCTCAAATAGTCCTGCTAAGCTAGCCTCACTCGAGAGGGTGCGCGTGTTGAGCGTTGACAGGTTCAGTTTCCATTGGCGGCCTGTCCGGACCCAAAGATTCTTAGCACCCTCTATCACGTCGCAGGTCTGACCGCCGCCTTGGTCAGGTGCTCCGCAGCCACTGGAGACTGAGGGCCATGGGTTAATTGTCGTAGTCATGGGGGAGGTAGTGGCCGAATACTGCACCAGGGAGGCCAATTCCGGTTCTGGTGAGGGAGTGACTTTGATGAAGCTTAGTGGGCCTGCCTCGTTTGGTTGCACCTGAACTAGTATAGCCCCACTGGCTCTCGGCATACTGAATATATATATATATATATATATATATATATATATATTTGCCGGTGTCAGGCACCACTCCATGCCTGAAAATGTAGTATGTAAGCGTAGTGAAAATTAACTTTTAAGTGCGAAGCACTTTAGGGGCTCGGGCTGTCGGCGTCTGTCGCGTGATCACGCTCAAAAAACAGGTGCTCAAAACAGGGTCAAAACAAGTGCAGAATTGATCTAAACAAGTTCAAAATAAACCAGCATGATTCAGAATAATTTAAAAGACAGGAATAATCAAGCATTAAGCGCATTAATTAGCACCATTCGTTAAAATCTATTCTATCATCGCCAGATACTTTGGCTCCATGTGCGTGTCTTAGCAAAGGTGTCAAAACGGATGATGGATTGCTAAACACAAGATAAACACAGGATAAAACAAGACAAACACAAGGAAAACACCGGCGTATCACTGCTAGCTCCGCAATTCCCCAGCTTTCACGCTGAGTGGAACTACATTGCCATCGAGTTTACCATTGCATTAGCGCCGAGGTTTTTAAATGCAAGCTTCTTTGTCTGCTATACCTTGAGTGGTCTGGCGTGGGTATTTGTGTGCATGTTTCTCGCCGCGCAGAAGGTGACACTGCCGCGAGGCAAATAAATCAGTTTGTACAGATGGCTTGCACTGACGTAATCGTAGCCGCCATGCTGGTGCACCAGCGCGGTGATAAGCTGGGTCCGTGACGTTACGCGAAAGCTATCAATAGCCATCGATATATTGGCCTTAGCAGAATTAAGTGCCGGTCATCAGATCAGTTCTCTACGGAATGACACAGTGAAGCAGCCAAACGGTACCTCACTGCAAAAACTTCAAGCACATCAATTCCTTTATTGAAGCGAAGCTTTCTTTGACTATGTCCCCGTGGTTTAGCGTGGCTGATTTGTCGGTTTCTCACCGGTTGAGCTACGCGGATCACGGAGGCAGTGCAATAGTAGATAGGTCATGTCTCGGAGGCACAGTAACTGCAGACTGGGCCGATCCCGGAGACTAATCCACAGTTACATGGATCACGTGCGTCTCGAAAGCGTGGATATAAAGACGAGCATTAAAAAGCCCGCATTGCAGAAGTGTGTCGCTTGCACCTGAGTCGTGGGTACGAAGCGCATTCTCAAGGCCAAGAAGAAGCGCCTTGCCGAGCTGCACGTGGTCAGCGCGCTTCAAAATGCGATTCAGAACACGCCAGTGTTACAAGCGCGGTACCCCGAAGGCACACTACATAGTCGACGCACGCCGATGAGAGAACGTGGACCGTTTCAAAATTCAAAAATGGGGTTTGACGCACCAAAACTACGATCTCATCATGAGGCACACCGTAGTGGGGGACTCCGCCATAACTTGGACCGTCTGGGGTTCTTTAATGTGCACCTAAATCTAAGTAAACGGGTGTTTTCGCATTTCGCCCCCATCAATGTGCGCGGAGTTGAAAACAAAATTTCAAACGTCGTGCGTCCTTGTCTAGAATTTATTTGAGCGTTTCAAGCATGCTTCACTTGGCCTGGATTGCAGGAAGTGCGTTGTATCTGACATACTTTGGATCGGTTGGATCTGTAGTGTACTTTATATTAATCAAGAAATGGAAATTAAACCCAGGGAAGGCTACTGTCACTTTTATTACCCCATTTCTCTTGTTAAGAATTAATAAGCAATTATTAAGCAACTCTAAGCCACATTCCCATGCCCTATATTCTCATGCAATTCCCATGTTAATTGCCCTATATATGATTTTCTGGGCTTCACATGAAAGTTATACTTTGTCGCTTTCTAGGGCTGCCTATCACTGTTTTGGTTGATAAAAAAGTGAACTTCTTTTATGTCTTCTTTGGCTTCACTGTGTGTTGGATTCATGCAGAAATAACGTTGCTTTAGATTTGGCCACCTTAATATTTGAAGTCTCGACTTACTGGTTCCTAAAGGACTGTGCTGCTGCGCACTTGGCACGTTCCACTGAAGACCCGCACTCGGGTGGAATGCAGACGGCGATGCTGAGCGGTACGGTGTTTTTCGCCAGCCACGAAACACTCGGCTTGCGTCGTCCCATCGCCCGGATAGGGTTGTAGTGCATGTCGTGCCGAGAAGTTGCCAGTCACGGTCTCCCAACAACCCCGTGTTATACCGGCCTCTGCTCCAATTTTGGGGCGTTTAATAGTCGCTATACAAGTCGAGAAAAAAAATGCTACGACGCGGCTGACTCAGTTGCAAACGATTCCAATTCCGCGGAAGAGCATTGTTCAGGCGGGGGAACCTTTCAATAGGAGGCCGGACACAAAAGGGCAGTGAAAGCTTCAAACAGCTGGACTCGGACTGCGTCCCGATTTTTTTTTTTTTCTTTTTGGCGGCACCGCTCCAGCTGTTCTAACGAGGTCTGTGCTGACCGTCTAGAAAGAAAGAAAGAAAGAAAGAAAGAAAGAAAGAAAGAAAGAAAGAAAGAAAGAAAGAAAGAAAGAAAGAAAGAAAGAAAGAAAGAAAGAAAGATATAGCGTTGACTCATATTCACGTGAAATTTGCCAAAGGAGTGTGAAGGGAACAATCGTAAAGAACAAAAAAAAAAGAAAGAAACTAAGACAATGGCACAGTGCAACGAGCGACCGTTGTGTCCGCAATTCCTTGCCGAGTGTATTCTCTCGCAACGTTACTTCCTTGGTGATCTTTTAATCCGTTTTGCGTGCCAGTGCATGAGGTTACACTAGGTTAGGTTTCACGTGTATATGTACCTAGTCATCACAGGTCTTCCCCTGCCTTTATTAGGGCACCGCGATGCGTTCACTCTCCCCCATGGAGTGGGGGAGAGTTAATGTTGTGCTTCAATGCATAAAGCGATGTTTTGCTAAGAAACTAACTGGAACGCCAATGCATTTCTCCGCAAAGTTCGGGAATTAATATCTCGAAACTGGCGTCATCCTGAGAATTAACTCCAAGTGGATCCGCCTTGCGAACTCCACGGCTACAATTTGTAAATTGCAATATGGGCCATCAGGTAATTAGATAAGCCTAATCAGTGAATTTTTGTTGATTAGTCAATTACGCATTTCAATTTTTGTGCAAGTAATGTCCACCTCTTTGAGTAGACCAGCTCATTAACTAGACTTTGGCTATCTGCCACAGGCAACCTTAAATAAATTTTGAATGCGTTCGCTGAAACACCCTGTGTACGTGTTCGCAGTTTGCGAAAGTAATCTTGTACACAACCCCCGGAAAACCCTTTGTCTCCAATTTGTCCTTGACGTATACGTGTATAGGTATACTGTATATACACTGCATCAGCGCATAACTTTTGTTGCGGGAAACGGGGGCAACCAGCATTGTTCAGCTGCAAATACCCCGTTACTGCGCAAGTACAACACTTGTGCGCATCTACTACGAGACAATGGATTCAATAGCCTGCGTGCCTCACCTCACTGGCCGCGTTTCAATGGCGACAGGACGCAAAAAAAAAAAGAAAATATAGAGAGAATGCTCCTAACTGTGACCAATATTTCAATGCTCTTCGTATGAAGAGAATTCGGGGTTGTTGGCATTATTCCATATCTCTAAACACCTTGAAACAACGTCAGCCAACGAAAGAAACCAGCTACACCCCCCCCCCCCCCCGTCACTAATAAATTACCCTAGCACGAAAAACTTTCGAGGGGAAGTCATAACAGCTTTCAGTGTGTGTCTGATGTACTATTAGAGTCAAGAAACATGATAGTGGAGCGATTTATGACGGATTGACCCAAGCCCTCCCCCCCCCCCCCCTTTCCTGCGGAAACAACGGCCGGTTCCCTGGGAATCGTCCCGTGAGATACCTTCTACACTATTGCATCAAAAATGAGCGATGACGAAACTTCAGCGGAGCAGAGCCGTTTTCTGCCTCAATTATCTACCGCTCCTTCACTATAAGCACGACGTGGTCAATGTAGTGCATGAATAGAATGCACGAAAGAAGATTTCAGAAGGAAATGAACCAAGAAACTGCGACAGAGTCATTTGCTCTAGAACGAAAACAAATATAACTGCAGTACGTGCTAACACCGAGAGTATAGTTTAAAGCAGTACTCACAAACATAAAGTTATAAAAACTCCACAGCACCACTTGCCGCGCACGAAAGGGTCACAGTTAACCATTATTAATGTCGGGAAGCAATAGTAAGATATTTCAATTTGACACTAATACTAAACTTTTCTCGAAATGCCGGAACTGGCGTCATCGACATCGTCCTGACCTCAAGACAGAGCAAACATTTTTTTTTTTTTTTTTTTGCGGACGTCGTTTAACAGCAGGGCTAACTGTGATGACGTTGCTCATAAAAAAAGGCAATTGTGCTGTGCGCGTTTATTCTGACTGGGCTCGAGTGTGGTAGGCGCAGGGGTCACAGGAACGGAACCAACCAATGTGTATATAGTGACGTCTTAACACATGCGCCTCCCGGGTACTGAAATAGACACTACTTACTAGAAACAAGTTTTTTAGTAAATTATTTAGGGCATTCTGGCGCCCGGCAGCACCTTTCTTGGAGGTTTATAGCGTTTCGGCCTTTATTTGACGCGAACATATGACGTAATAAATAGTACGCCAATAGGGCTTCACGCCAACAAGTTTTGCACAAATGGACCCGACCAACGTCGCGTGTAATGGGTACTGTATGAAATCTTGAGAAGCGCTATATTGAACGTCCGGGAACTCCGACTGCGGATTATACTTCAACTCAGCGGAAAAAGAAAAGAAAAAGAAAAGACTAGAGCGCTACGGCGACAAATACAATGCTCCCGCAGTGCGGCGTTCGCTTCGCGCAGGTGCAGCAGTCTATAATAGTGTATCCGACAACCACTTTCCCAAGTGTTGTCGCCCTGGCGAGCTGATGTCAACGGTTTCCCAGAAATTAGTTATATGTGAAAGACGGAGTTCGGCGTCGGCGAGCGCACTCTCTACTCCGCGCTGTGGAAGGCGGGAAATGGAATTGCATAAAGGGATGAGTCATGATGACGAAATAGAAGGGAGATACGGGAAGAGCCTGTTATTCGGAGATTGATCACAATTATTCATTAAATGAACAGAATCAGAATCGATTTTATCCAGCATCGACATAACCGTGACGTTGGGAGTACAGACTAAAGCGTAGGGACAGATTTGACGAAGTGCGCTGCTTCGTACAGACAGGATTTATTGATTGGTTGGCTGATTGATTGATTGGCTGATTGATTTATTGTTTCCCAAGTCAACGCATGGGCTATGGGAAACGCTCTACTGGAGGGCGGCAAATTAACTTTGACCCCTTGAATATGCATCCAAATTGTACCCGATCTAACATGGTTAGTCACAGAAAAGCAATTCATCATCATCATCATCAGCCTATAGTAATGTCCACTGCAGGACGAAGGCCTCTCCCTGCGATCTCCAATTACCACTGTCTTGCGCTAACTGAATCCAACTTGCACCTGCTTTTTTTCCCCTTTGCAGAAAAATAATATTAGCCGGTTATTCAAGCAAAATATGTGGCAAGAAAGGGGAAAAGAACGTTCCGACTCGCAGGTCCTGTGAACTGAACCCGCGTCCTAACACACAGCAGTAGAACGCCATAACCACTGAGCCACCATTGCGGATGGCTTAACCCAGGGACGCGCAGTATATTCTCACCGACATTTGCATGCTATATACCGCGGATACAGCTGGCGCAAGATAAGGGGGTAATTGTAGATCGCCGGGGGATGTCTTCATGCTGCAGTGGACATGAAATAGGCTAGTCATGATGATGATGATGACGCCGTGGGTTTCGCATAGTACTGCGAGGGCGTCGGAACCATGTAGGCACACTTTTAACCCCTCCTACTCAGCAGCCCATCAGAAACTGCAGGAGGAAAGCACGTGTTCACCAGTTAAATATAGAAAGCATGACATTGTCACTCGAACTTCGCCACCCGCCGCATTGTTGCTAATGCACTGTCAACTCTGCGTCAGGCGTAAGTGGTGCGGACGCTCACGCGACTTCGAAGTATCTCGCGTTGTTCGCGTTTGCTATCAAGTGTTCGCACTTGACCGCGTGGAAAGAATATATCTGCAACGAGCCCTTGACTGCGTTATCGTCTTCATCTTCGGGGGGCAGGGCGCGCAGTTGCTATACTGTCGATTGTGACAAGGCAACGCGAATGCCGGCACAGTTCCTCGCATCTCCTGGTTTAAGCGTCGACATCGGAGTCTTATTTTGTGCTGCAAGCTGCTGAAAACATGGGGTTCATGCGCTTCCTAACGCGTGTGCAATAAGCCCTCGCCAGAATGGCAAATGGTAGCCAAAATGACCGTCTAGAATCTGTGACAAGTTAAGACTGCAACTTTCCCACAAATAGGAGAGTAACCAAAAGGACAGTCTACAGACTGACATGTTAAGAGTGCACGACAGGCTTCTTCCAAGAAAGTGTGATACGCCCGACCTCCGCTCCTCCGCCGCTTCAAGACACACATCTCGTTGAGAAATGTCATGGAAAGGAGTTGTCCCAGTTGCTTAGCAACAGCGAGAGTGCCACGGTCACCCACCACTAGCACCCGAACATGCTAAGTCGTCAGTGGGGACAACGGCGCCCAGATCCCAGCACAACCATATTTTCAAAAAAGAAAAAAAAAAACAGGAGAGATCTGTCCAAAGTACTAGCTCAACATCCCTGCGTGGACTGCCAAAGTGGTGCACCATGGAAGAAATAGCATGGTTGCTTGCATCACAGGTTGCGTTGCTGATGTGCATGCTGAATTATTAATTGAAGTAGGTACTTGGCTAAAAACTCCTTAAGCAAACGCCCTAGGCGTTATATGCGGGCAACTTTGCAAACGGGCGAGAAATATGCGAGCAATGTTATAAAATGGGTGGTTTAATTACAGATGTAACTGAAGTGGCCAGAGCTAAGCGCAAGAGGGAGTCATTCTGCAATGCACGGCTCGCACGCACTAGCGCGCCACCGGTGCAATCTCGCAGGCCACGCAAAAGACATCGCGCGGACTTCGCGGCGGCGCCGATAGATGACGCCGCGTGTTCAGAGGGAAGCGCGAGAGGGGAGCCCTCTTGCAGTGCACGACTCATACACGAGGCGCTAAGGCGGTGACAATCCGGTGTGACGCTGTGTTTTACAGATGATCGCATTAACTTCGACATTCATAGTGAGATTGATTCTGCGAGATTATAATTATTATTATTCATGCATTTCCGTCCCTCACCACCCACCCTCACTCATTTACTCACTCTCGGACTAGTCAGCGCTGGCCCTCGGGAGTGGCACAGAGGTCGTTTTCCCGTTCTTTTCTACCTGCTCTCAGACACCGTATCTAAAGGTGGCTGCCCGTGCCTCCTCCTCAGGCACCGCACACCCTTATCAACGAGCGTTGATATACCCTAGATATCCTGCACATCTTCGCTGCACCTACCACCTTGTTACAGCAGCATCGGCGACGGCCCATGCATGCGAGAGAACCGCCCGCACTGCGATGAGCCTCGACGCTAGTCGCAGGAGCCCCTACACGCGTCGTATACATTCAAAGGTCCCTGATGGGGTGGCGCCCCAGGAGGTTGCTTAGCTCGATGCAGACTTGCAGCAACAACAGTATAATGAGGCCAGCTGGCGCTTGTACGAAGCATGCATGCTGGGGGGGGGGGGGGGGGGGGGGGGGTCCTAACGTCGCCGCCACAGCTGCGCATAGCTCCCATTGTTGTTCACTATACAGACATTGCGAATTGGTTATTCACTATACAGACGTTGCGAATTTCTTCAGAGCACCGGTGAACAAAGCGACATCAGTTTTGCTCGTCAGCCAAGGACCGGCCGATCGATGGAATTTACCAAAGAGGGGATATGAGAAACGCCGCAGTGGAGTGTTCCGGGTTAATTTTGACCGGCTGCGATTCTCTAACGAGCACTCATTGCTCAGTGGACGAGCGTTCGTGCATTCCGCCTCAATCGAAATGGGGCCACTGAATTTAGAAATCAATAGAAACCGTGTCCTCGCGCTTAGCTACATAACGTCGTTGCTACTTAGCCCATATATACTTCACATGCATGCCAGCATAAGGACTTCTTCGAACGCGGTTTCCATTTTGTCCCGTTACCGGTCGGCTTCATCTATCCCTGCAGAACGTGCAACTTTATTAGTCTATTATTTTCGAACTTATACTTCATATATGAAATTATCATCTATTTGTAATATATCTATTTACGTGCCCACATATTGTTGCAAAGGGTGTAGCAATTTCGCAGTGGTGCCGTGAGTGCTCCGAGCCATGCGAATCTGGCGGCGAATGCCCCTGTGTGTCTTCATTCAACTTCAACGTTCAAAAAATACAATCCTAAGCAAGCAATCGAATCACATATGCATCGCATCGGGTCGCTCAGCATTCCTTGGGTTCGTTGCGTGGTCGTTCGCTTTGGACTTTGACTTGATTCAGTGTGCATTGGCGAAAGCTTCGCGTTCAACCACCTTTCTTTAAGGGGCTTTGATTTTTTTTTTTTTTTTGTGCCAACTATATTACCCATATTAACCCCTTCAGGAACGGCGTCCACAGGTGGGGAGACGCACACAGGGATAAAGTGCCAATGTATTACCACTGAAAGCAAACGTTATCCTTTTCTAAAGAAAAGCAGTTCCATATATGCGGACCCCTCGATCTTAATTCGTGACCGAAGGTGCCAAGCTTAGGTGCTTACTGTTAAAACAGCAAAATTAGGCGAGTTGGTGCTTACTGAGGCACGCCGAAACAAGTCACCAGCGGGGTTACAATACTGGGGTTTTGCGCGCCGGATCCACGATCTGATTACACGCCGTAGTGAGAGACTCCGTATTAATTTTGAACAATTGGTGTTCTTTAACGGGCTCCAAACGCGCGTTACATGGGCGTTTTTGTTTTTCTTTTTTTTTTTTCATTTAGCCCCTATCGAAATGTGCCCTATACGCGTGTCTGCCAATCGAACCCGCGACCTCGCGTACTTAGCACCAGCTCTGTGTCATCGGGGCGGGTTAAACGGAAACAAGTCCAAAAAGCGATTACCTTTGCAGCCGGCTCGATGACGACGCTGTTTTGAGTTTCATGCCCACTTCGCCATATACCGTCCTCCAAACGTCTGAACGGGAACACGGAGCAAAGAATCTCGTCGAGTGCTTCGCCTGCTGCCTTTCGGTTTGAAGAACTGGCGTTCAACAACGTCTTTAGTTATGCGAAACACTATTAACGTTATTACCAGCTGCGCTGAATGGCAAAATACATGTATATACCGCGATAGCGAGAGAATCGTCAGCATGAGTTGACCTCTCCGCGACGCACGCGGCAGTCGTGTCGCGCTTCCGACATTTCATTAAGGTTGCAAGCCGCATAAGAGCCAGAATAACCACGGCGTGTGGCTATTTCATATTAATATAATAGTCACATGCTATATACGGGGTGCCCCAACAATCATGCACCAAGATTTAAAAGTATGCAAGCGCCATGTATAGATGGAAATCACTTGAAGTTGCCATCACTTGAAGATGGATACTCAGATTATTTTCTTGCATTCCGCCTAATTCCATAACTAGTCTTAATAAATCAACTTCTCAAATATTACAAATGGATGAAAAGTGTCAATGAGAAAATTTTCGAGCAACACGAAAAACTACCGATACAGCTTTCTGTTGCTCAATACGTGCTGCATAAAAGTGTTTTTCCGAGCGTGAAAGAAGCCCGCGAATACAGGCAAGATTACCACGCGACTGGCCGCTCGAGGCACTTTGCATGTATTCGCGGGCTTCTTTCACGCTCGAAAAAACACTTTTATGCAGCACGTATTGAGCAACAGAAAGCTGTATCGGTAGTTTTTCGTGTTGCTCTGCAATTTTTTCATTGACACTTTTAATCTAATAATAATAATATTTGAGAAGTTGAATAATTAAGGCTATGATTACGGAATTAGGCGGAATGAAAAAATAATCTAAGTATCTCCAAGCGACGGCAAACAACATTACCTTGGTTATGCCCAGCTACGTGGCATTTTCATATTTTTAAATCTCGGTGCATCATAGTTGGGGCACTCTGTATATATATATATATATATATATATATATATATATATATATATATAATGTCACGAGATTGCGTGCAATGGGAGAAAGACGACGTTGACCACTGGGGTGAGGAAGACAGCGATTGAAAAGATTATATTTCCGCTATCTTGGCAGTGCTCGCTGTAAATAGTTTGTAAACATATTTTCATTTACACCGTTTCCCGAGGCATTTTGGTGGAGGTGCGGGGTCCTACTAAAGACGGAACTCCGCAGCGGTCGTGTCCTGGCAAGTTCCACCATGTCAACAGGCGGGGATATTGCGTCAACCGCAACACCGGCACCCCAGCCAGTCGTCTTGATCCAACGCCGCGACCCTGGCTCTTTTTGCGGCACCGACAACGTCGACGTCGATGACTGGCTTGGGGAATTACGAGCGCGTCGCAACGAACAATCGGTGGGACCCGACAGTGGCTCTCGCCAATGTCGCTTTCTACCTCAGTGGGACAGCGTGCGCCTGGTTTGACACTCACGAAACAGAGCTGACCAGCTGGGATCTATGTAAACAGAAGCTTCGTGATGATGATGAATAAACCTTTATTGGGCCCAAAATATATTTGTGGTGCACGCAGGCACCAGACGGGGTGGTTCCCTAGTTACGGGACCCATATGTTCCCAGCAGCTCCTGACCCCTGTCCGTCAGTGCGAGCTGAATCGGTAGGGCGGGGCTGGATAACAAGAAGCTTCGTGACCTTTTTGGCAAAACCAATTGGCAGATATGTCACGAGACTGCGCGCAATGGGAATTATTTATTCCCGCAACGGCCGAAGGCATTACAGCGGCTACAACTGCGGCTACGGCTAGGCTGCGATTATTGCTACGACTCGGCGCGGCGGTATATGCCGCTGTTATATGCTAGTTGCTTTCTTCACACGGTTCTTTGCGATAAGTGCAGCTTTAAATGCACTAGGCAACACTTAATATTTTTCTTTACCTAATGTTATCAACTCTTCTGCTACTTAATATGTGTGAAATATAAAATAAAATAATTAGTGTCGCGTCTGTGTCGGAGCCTCGATAAGCGCGAAGCGAGAAAATACCTCTTCACTGACAAGTAGCCGCCAAATATGCGACTTCACAACTGCTTTACTAATATTCAGTGTCACTGTGCCTTTGTGGCGCTAACGTGTGATCAATAAAGGTCCCCATGCACGCCAACGCGAATTAAGTTCTTGCGTGGAAAGCCGAAAGAATGCACGGAAAGGTCCGTTCGATCATATTCACAAATTAAAAAAAAAAACGAAAGAAAGGAAGGAAGAGCGGCGTGCGTAAACTATCGCACTCACAATTACCATTTCATCACATTACACATATGTTGTGTGTCTTAATTAAAGTGGCAGAAATATCCGATTGAAACTGGAGCGAATTAATGAGAACGATCAAACTGCTATGAACAACGGCGATCGCTCGCACCGAAAACAAGGAAGTTCAGCTCAGAGTCGATGGTGAAGCGCTCGGCTTCACATCGCCCCGTCGACTATGCTTAAACTTTACTACCACCCTTTGGAGGCAGTGTTATTTACAGGGATAGAGGGCACAAAAGGTTGGTTAAAAACGCATGGCACTCCGAGTATAAAGACGGTTTTAAAAGACGCGACCTTTTTTTTTTTATGTGAAGCTGTTCTCGTCGGGTTTCGTGACCGTGACTGCGGCCTGGCTGTTCCCTTACGGAATAAGCCAACCAATCACAGCAGACTACGCGCGGCGCTAGGTTCCTTGCAACACCACCAGATGGTGCTCGCCTCCGCGCAGAACTAAAACCCCTATTGACCCTTTTCGCGGAGCAGTTTGTTTTAGAGAAACGAGATGGCGCTCACGGCGGCGCGCCATACCTCTCCTCAGCGACCGCGACCGCGCACGAATACGAAACCACTACCGCTTCCACCTTGCTTCTGTGCGATCAGCTGTCGGAAATGCAACTGAGTTTTTGCTAACACACTATGCTCCAATCATGCTAGATTGAATCATGTAGATTGAAGACGCGTGCAGTAGTTGGCTGCAAAAATAGTGACTGGCATGTTAAGGAAGAGAATGAATCTGTGTGGCCAAGTTCGCGGACCACTGCTGCAACTATCCGAACGTGTTACCGGCACTTCGTGATGTACGGCTTTCCTCGAGGATACAGAAATTTGCTCATCCGCCAGCCTTGTATAGCTAACCTTCAAATAAAGGGCTTCATCCCCAGAACGTCGGCAAGAGTGAGTACCACTCGTTAAACAATGACATAGTCATAGTAAGTTTCGCGCACGTTATATATACACATCTGTCCCAAATGGCAGGAAAACTTACGCCCACTCTATCGCGGACGTATCAAGAATAAGTGAATCTGCGCACACTTGAATATATGCGCACTGTATACGCACAATAAATGACGGACTACACCTATGGCGCACGAATGGTCGAAGCTGAATATTTCGTGACGGTCCACAAGAGTAAGCGAGTTACTAGCCGTAATATATATTTGCTACAAGGTATTACAATGTACAAAACAGCTGCGCTTCAAGCACTGTGCGCAGCAAGAACAAATCTATCGGAACTGAGCACACCCGCGAGCGATTAAGCAGAAAATAATCAGATAGTAGCCGCATCGAGGAACTTCACTGAGTCAGAAAACTTACGAGCCACTGCTTCAAAATATTTGCCGAATCTATATAACAATGAGCAAAACACTAATCCTGACTGAATTCGTAACCGGAAAGCTGGGATAGCTTGGAATACATATTTAGCCCCGCTTTCAGAACAAGCACCATATAAGCTGCTTGCGCCGTTTGGACATAGCTTATTCAGCTCCTAAAGCGCTTTTGCGTGTTCTCTGAAGCTGTTATCAAATCTTCGTGTCGTCCACCTAGTCACCGTCTATGATATCTTCGAAAACAGGGGTTTTCTAAGCCGCGCCGGCGTCATACACTTCCATTGTAAACAAGGAGGCAACGGAGGAAGTTGAGGCAAGCAATGGACGCGTCACTACGTGATCAAACATGGCAGCGCCCACGGGATCGCCGCGAAAAGGGTCAATATAATAAAAGTACCGCCATCTACTCTTTCCTCCGCCGCCTCCTCTCCTAAAGCGCTTGCTTTTTTCTTTACTTTTTGCTTGCGAAAGCCAAGTCGACGGTGGCGCACCTAGAAAGTCCAAGTTGAAGCTTTCAGGCCGGGCGCGCGCCGCCGCCGGCGACTGCGGCTGCGCAGAGGACTTTCAACATGGCTCTGAGGCGGAAAAAAAGAAAATATAAAGAAGTGAAAAGCGCGCGCTATCATCGTCCAATCGGAGATACAGGAGAGAGAGATGCGGCGTTTATCAAAGGATGGCGGTACTTTACTTATATAGGGACATCGTGACGTTTAGCACTCACTCCGGCTCGTTCGGTCATCGGTTACTGAGCTAAATCGGGCTTCGCAACAAGCGGCAGCACGGGAGATAACCGAGCTAGTGCCAAAACGTCACATTGTTCTCCCACGTGACCACCTTCTCATGACGTCATACCACACACGCCTCCTAGGAAACGGAACCAAAATGCATAAAAGCTCTTGCGGTGAATTATTTAGGCTTGCCAGTACTTTTCCTAAGGTTTCGTGATCAAGAGCCTCCAGTTCATCCAATAAATATATATATTTTTTTTTAATTTACGGAAGTATTCCTTTAAAGGACGTGGAAATCTCGAGCTAATTTTGTTGAAAACGAATTGATGTACCCAATGTATTCACGGCATAGTCAGTGTAAGGCTAATAACCACGCGATTACGACCCCCACAAGCAGCAGAGTTCCGATTGTGTCGCAACAGAATATTTAGGCACCCAAATAGGAGTGCCGCGCAGCTACACGATAGGGCGGATATGACGTCAATCCCAGATACACACTTTACATGGTGGAAGCTCTCCCAACGGTATCTTTTGGCGTTGATATACACGAGAACGTCTTGGAAATGCCGCCGCACACAATATGGACCATGCGTGCGAAGCAACGGGCAGACACGTCAGTTCAGGTCAGGCAGTGCGTGTGTTGTTCTATATACTTCCGGCCAGCTGTAATGGCAGCGGGATTTTTCTTTTGGTTTTCCTTCAGTTGCGCTACGGAAAATATCGATATCTGCGAGTTCTTTCTCACGCAACCGCCGAAATGTCGCACATGCAAAATTTGCGCCATGCAAAATTTCGCTGCAGCTGACCTTTGGTAAAGATGGGTAATTATCTTTGTTCGATCAACTGATTGAGTAAGCCGTTGTGGAGGTCATTTGGCCAACTTGATATTTACCATGCATCAAATTCTCTCTACACGGGCGGTCCTACGACAAAATAGAGCCGCCGTGGGCCAGAATCAAATGCATGACTTGTTTGGTCGATAAGCCACCATGGCGGGTCTCACATCCTGATGCACAGTT
>NC_051157.2:97573090-97616336 GCF_013339745.2 Dermacentor silvarum
ATTGGGAGCGCCTTAATACGGGAAACACGTGCAGCAAACACGTCAAAATTGTCTTCAATATTATGCTCGTTATAACCTGAAGCAGGTGGTACACGAGCCGACACGCGTGCAGGGCACTTGCAGTTCAATTCTCGACTTGGTATTTCTTAGCCAGGATTTTTCTGAATATTTTGTTTGTGTTGAAGAACTACTGTCCGACCACCGCTTGGTGAGCATTAGCCTACCAGTTGTACAGATGGCGCAAAACTATTCCTCAGTGCTAATTAGCTAAAAAGATTATTCTCATGCCGATGATGTGTCCATCATAGAGCACATTCCCGCTCCCACGATTGACTTGGCCCATGCCCAAAATTTGGTGGCCTATCCTAAAAATTGACTTTGTCCAATTCGAGCACATGACCAAGTGATCACGTCAGGTGATATAGTCGCGTGACCCAAGTAAGAACCATAAGTTCGTACGTTCGTAAGCGCTTGTGTATCTAGTTCCCTTTCCTTCCGCTCTCCCGTGGCGGCGGTGCCGTGTCGAAACGTCACGCGTGCCTATAGTTTCCTCCGGCTCCTCGGGGCGCTGGTCCCGTCGTCCACGCAAATGTATATAAAAACGCCCGACGATTACAATACTCCCTAATGCAAAATTTGAGCGCAGCTCGATACGTGTTTTCATTTCGCGATATATTGAGGCAAATAATTTTAGACCAAAATCACCGCACCGACTGGCAGTGGGCCAGTACCCCCTGCCAGTCGTATGTGAACACTGGCATGATGAACGGCATCGGAGGCAGGTTGCCGTTCTCCATATTGAATTTCACTTCTCTTCTGTCGTCGTAATGGGGAGGCCGCATATACTCCGGACTCCCGAGGAGCAACGAGCCTATGAAGAGCGACTGCAGGAACAGAGACGAGAATGCAATCTTCGCCGGCGGGCCACCGATCAAGACAATAAATGTGTTCGTATAGCTTCGTTCAAAATTCTGTGCCACCTCTGTGCCGTGTGATAAACAGCTTCGCTGGTTATCCACCTTCACAGAGTGGAATGGCTCATGATTCTTTCATAGAGTTTATCTGCATAGTGTCACGTTTTAGTGACGGTGAAGAACGCGCAATAACTGTGAATCACGAAACTAACTCTATTGGGCGAACCAGGGCCGGTATTTTGTAGCGATGCCTTTAAAGTGATAATGCCTTTTCGCGCTTGTCGCGCCTTGTCAGTGGTCAGAGCGACGGCCCGCTCGCGTTGTGAACGAGATCAGCCGGCCGTGAGCGGTGGATGATAAGACTGGTGTAAAATAAGTCATAAGGCATCGCTACGGAATCACGGCCCTGTCCCCAGAAAGACAGGTTACACTCAAAGCTCAACGATAGCGACGAGCACAATCAGCGATCGTCGAAATCTGATCTGCGGGTGAACTGCGTCGGCATCACTCGTCGAAGGTGCCAGCGTAATCGCTTGTGGCTGCGTGCCTTCCAGTAAGTACTACACAATTCGCGCGTCGCGCGTACAATAAGATTACACAAGATTCGGTGACAACACAACGGATAGAACCATCGATAACATTCGAGCAGCTTCAGATACATGCAGACGCGTCCTGCGCCGAGCGACAACGTTTAACATTTATTAGCCGGTGAAAATCTGTCACCGGATAAAGATAAACAAGTACACGTGTCAATATACGGCCGAGGCCGCGCATGACCTATAAATTATGTTGTATTTGCCACGTGAAATCAAGCAATAGGCGCAACTTTTTAAGGCATCGGGAGGAAAGCTGTATTTAATTGTTAGGTGGAATAAAGCGTCGAATTCTTTCGTTTTCAGCAAATTATCTCACGAGAGGAGACGGTTCGCGCTTAAATACAGCCGAGCTGTATTTAAAAAAAAGAATAAATTAAAATGAGAGTTTAACCTTCCGAAGCTTCACAATGGACTAAGGGAACAGAAACATCGTCACTTCAGATTAAATTTGATCACCTGGGGATTCTTGAACGCTTACACCACTCACGGTACACAAGTGTTCTCGCAAATTCTATCGGAACTCGTGCTCAGCAGCGCAACGTCATAGCCACTGACCTACCGTGGAGGGTTGGAAAGGGCAGAGGCGAGCATGGTCAATGCCTCCTAGATTTCACGAGGCCTGCGCGCTTCGATCCATGACGTCATGCTGCCTTCCCAGACTGTGCCATAACGGGGATGATCCCGAGTAAGCCGCGGTGATTCTGACGTCTCCGCTTTCATCGCGTCGGTCTTGGCAATGGAAATTTCGGCCCATGCAAGAAACATGAGTCCTTCACCAGAGTGCGCAGGCCTGCTATCTAGGAGGCGTTGGCATTGTCTGGCGGTCGTCGAATCGAAGAACACGTGCAGTTCGAGTGAGCCCAGTGTTCATGCGACAAGCTTTCGGGCGACAAGTCTTTGAAAACGGGGGTCCGGAACCTCAAACAATTTTGCGCGGCGTAACGCCGCGCTTATTTGACCAACTTTTGGCGTTTGTCGTGAGGGCACACGGGAAGATATATGAAGACAAGCTTTGTAACAGAGAGTACAATGTAGGGAAAAATTAATTCTAAGTGCTCAATGAAGTGAAACAGTCCTAACCGGTGTAATGAAGCGTCAAATATAGAATAACTGAAGGCCGCGTGAAAACCTAAAAGCTCTTACAGGCTGCGAGAGAATCGACTCGGGAACGAGTCAGAAAGGTTCTGCAAACGCCCCTGCGAGTGAAGACAAAGCCCAGCGCAGAAGCGGCGAGAGAAGCCGGGCGAACAAGAACAATTTCTTCATTTCATTCAAAAGGCCGTAACGATTCGTTCTGTAACGATTCGTGTAAATTTCCAATATTCTTGCATATCGTCATTGGCACTCACGATTCCGTTGCCTCGCTATCGCCGGTATCGGCTACTCGGCTCTACGTATGATAAGGAAAAAAATAGAATCCCAGGAAAAGAATTGTTACGAAATACGGCGCAAGGCTGCGGGTCTTTGTGTCGTTTTTATTTTTGTAAATTATTTTTTCGTATCTTTTTATTTCTTCTTTTCTTGCATGTGCGCTATTGTATGTCGCAGATCCGTCGGTGGTGCTCGTACAGATTCCAGAATGCGCTAATTCATCTGCGTCGCACGCGCCACCTGATTATAATGGGCCCGTCTTAAATGGCTATCGTCGTGACGATAACGTTCACAAAGGTTTTGGTAAAGAAAGCGCGTCCTGTACGATAAGTGATAATACGAGAGCAGTGATACTGCGGTAAAAATTCACCGGTGATTTCGATACTACCTAATGCGAAATTTGAGCGCAGCTCTATACGTGCAGAACAATGCAACCGCCAGGGTTTAATAGATACACGTACTATATACACACTGCATGATGCTTCGCACGGCACGCCCAGCAACTGCTGCGTCACCTCCCTCGATAACGCCAGGAGTTTTGGCTTGTTCGCTAGCCTTTGTAGCCTTTATCCATGCTTTCAACGCGGGTTGCATTGTTCGCTGCTGATGCACTTTATTGTGTATTTTGTTCGCGAACTGCGCAAGTCTGTCAGCTCTGCTGCGCTGGCTGTTTTTAATCAAAGTCCTCCGACTTAAAATAAGCCCTCAAGGTAATCAGGCCACATTGTCCCTCGTTCCAAACAGACAGCGATATCGGCCGGTCTCGCGAAATTTTGAACTCCAGCCGTTTTCCGCGGAGCGCGTCCGATGCGAAGTCACTCAGTGTTTTCTTTCTTTTTTCCCCCAATTTTTCATGTGTGCGCACTTGAAAATACAAGCGCACTTGAAACAGAATTTAAACAGCCTTTTTACAGCGAAGCTGTTAAGGTTAGGGTCCCCCAGGATCGAGTCCGCGTGTAGAAAAAGACTATCATCATCAGCATTGGCTCGAGCGTCGTCGTCTTTTCAAGCGCACGGCCCCTCCCGGCCGGCTGAGCCCCCGCTATCTCTCTTGCGCCAGTCGACCTTCTTTTATGCCGCGTTCCCCCCTGAGTAGAGTTGGACCCGGCTGCGAGGCTAGCGCGGCAAGCCTGCTGGAAACTGCGATCGACAGTTGAGCCCTGCTGGGAGGCTAGAAAGGCTAAGCCGGCGGCGCTCCTTCTTTGCGTCCCTCCGCCTCGACGCCACCTCGTGGAGTCGTATGAAAACGCCTGGTTGGCGGCGTTGTCAAACTTAGGATTGCAAAATAGTGCGCGTTATACCGCACTTTTCGCCGGATCTTACGTCTGCCTCTTCATTACGTGACGTAGCTCACCCTGGCGACCCCTTGAGCGCGTTAGCGCTTGTGTGCGCGCCGCGATTGGCGTAGCCGTCTCTAATAAAACGTTTTGACGGTACGGTGATCGCGACTGTGTACGTCCCCCCTGCAACGCCTACGAATAACATCGAAACCTTCATGATAGACACGTTCGGTTGAGTGATGCCCAACGACGATACGCCCATTCTCATCGTGGGGCAATATTCACTACAGCAAACCCACCATAGTCACAGCTTCACTGGCTTTCATCTGCGAAGTAGTGGAAGGGCTCTGAATTTTTTAAATAATTTATCTTCATTTACGTCTCGTGCGATGGGAAATGGAAACTTGAGAGTCAGTGATATCTTATCAGGGTCTCTTTGTGACAGATCATGCACTGTTTCACTTAACTTGAGCCAAACTTTAAAAATATGCAAATTCCACGTAGCTGGAAAGAACCAAGGTAATGTTGTTTACCGTCGCTTGGAGATACTCAGATTATCATTTTTTTGCATTCCACCTAATTACATAATTATTCTTCATCAATTAATCAAGATCTCAAATTTTGTAATTAGATGAAAAGTACGTGTCAATCTGAAAATTGTAGAGCAACATGAAAAACCCCCTCTATAGCTTTCTGGGGCTCAATACGTGCTATATAAAAGTGTTTTTCCAAGCATGAGAGACGGCACATTACTTCCCTGGCATGGGTTCAAATCCCATTGAAGGCACTTGTGGAGACGCTTTCCTCTTATCGGTGTGGAAATGGCTAAGCCGTGGATGACGAGGTAGCCTGACGTCGACAAACATCTTTGTGTACAGTCGATGACGACATCAGTCGTCAGCGTAGTGGAATGACGGACGGTTGGATGAGGCAAACCCATTTTCGAGTGTTAACTGCTCTTGCAGCAAAAAAAAAAAAAAGAAGTTTAGTTTATCTCTTAGCATTCTTTATTTGTACTGTCGGTGTATAATATGTCATATTATTGTATTTCGCATTGTAACTTGAGTGTTTCTACTAATGTCGCTGTGTGTCGTAATGTTGCTCACTTTGAGAGTTTCTTTGCAATGTTTTTTTTTTTTACTTTTATATGTTACGTCGTTGTGTGTGCATTAACTGTTCCTTTGCTCTTTATCCTACAGAACTGTGTGTAAAAAGTACACGAAGTTATACCGGGTTTTCAAAATTAAGTTTACGGAATTTTTAAAAATCGCATGTGGCAGGTAGCATAATTCTTATCGTTGAGCTGGGTTATTCGAAGAGGTGGACATCAGTATCACGAGAAATCGAAACACATATTCAACTAATTATCGGTAACTGACTAATAAACATTCTAGTTTAATACTTTACGCACATACTGCAATTTACGAATTGTAGCCGGTGAGTTTGCAAGACGCATCCACTTGAAATGAATTTCCAGAATGACACCAGCTTCGAGATAATATTTCCCAAAATGTGGGACGAAATACATGGACGTTCCAGATATTTTTATGCTTTAATGTATAAAACAGCATTTTGGTAAAAAAAGTAAGTGGAACAACAGTGCATATTTACGGCGAGTTTGATGGCACATATCTTCAAACTGGTGTCTTTCCGGAAATTCATACCAAGTGGATACACCTGGCAAGCTCACCGGCTACAATTCATAAATTGCAATGTGTCGCAAGGTAATTAGCTCAGAAGTTAATTACTAATGTTTGGTAATTAGTTGAATATGTGTTTCGATTTCTCGTGCTACTAATGTCTGCCTCATCGAATAACCCAGCTCAATGATAAGAATTATGCTACCTGCCACAGGCGATTTCTAAAAATTACGCAAAACTTAAAAATGAACACCCTGTATATGAAAGTGCACCACCTATTTTTGAAATTTGAATCTCGTTACACACCATGTGTGTCTTTCCATCTTGTCCTCGTCGTTTGCGCTGTGCTTGTGTTACGATGAATTATCAACAAGCCCAAGCCTCTACCTTCGTTAAACATTTTTTGTTGTGTGCTGCGATTTGTTACAGAAAAATCAATTTATACCATCTATAGATTGCCTCAAACTCCAGTGGATGGTGTTGCGTCCCGAATCGGCAGGGCGCATTCTTTGGTTGTTTCGATTGAGACCGCCCCTTTCATCAGCGTCACCCAGACGGCACAGAGCCCGACACCAACGGTGACGGGCAAACAAGCGCACCAAATCGGCAGTGCGCATCGTTTCGATGCTTCCCCCAATGCCACCCGCTTCATCAGCGGCCGCCTATACCTGGCGACGCGGCCCGACACCGGTTGTGACGCGATGACAAAGAAGCTCACTTAGAAGTTGCCACAACCACCACCCTTCGTGGAAGCGGGGACCAGCACGAAGGTCACTCTCCCGACCCTGGCAAGATGACCCTCACGAAGAGCAAGAAACCAAGTCGACGACTTTCGTGGACGGAGTGTGAACCCCCTGTTTCCAGATTGCCTCTTTCGTTCTTAGAAGGTTGGATATCCCAGGCGAAGTTCTGTGGACAATACGACCCCTCTGACTGGCCGCATCATCACATGATATATATATATATATATATATATATATATATATATATATATATATATCAGCCTATATTTTATGTCCACTGGAAGGACGAAGGCCTCTCCCTGCGATCTCCAATTACCCCTGTCTTGCGCTAGCGTATTCCAACTTGCGCCTGCAAATTTCCTAACTTCATCATCCCATCTGGTTTTCTGCCGACCACGACTGCGCTTCCCTTTTCTTGGTATCCATTCTCTAACCCTAATGGTCCACCGGTTATCCATCCTACACATCACATGGCCTGCCCAGCTCCATTTCTTGCGCTTAATGTCAACTAGAATATCGGCTATATCTCCGTTTGTTCTCTGATCCACACCGCTCTCTTCCTGTCTCTTAACGTTAGTCCTAAGATTTTTCGTTCCATCGCTCTTTGTGCGGTCCTTAACTTGTTCTCGAGCTTGTCAGGTTCTCAGCTGTCAGGTTGTCAACAGTTGTCAGGTTCCTGGAGGCCTAGACGACGCTGACGTTTGGCCTCAACATCGCGCTCCCTCAACTCGGGGTCCGCGGCTCTTCGCTGACGTTTCGCCTTCGCTTCGGAAGACCTCACGCTAGAATCGGCACGTCGACAACGAGCCCTTTACCGAGCGCGTTCATTCTTCAGGGATTTCCATAAAATTTCTTCAAAATTAAATCTGTCCCTTACGTAAGACAATGAATGGATCATACCCCCTTAAGTAATGGTTCATAACCCCGTATACGCGGCCTCCCCATTGTGTCGGGCCTGGCAACCAGGGTCCTCAGGATTGGCAACCATGCTGTGTAAGCCGGTCAGCTGGGATTTGGGAAAATAAAATTTGCTCATACCTTTGATATAAATTCTCTGTCACCTCAATGTCGTGTGCTAAACTACTTCGCTGGTAATCCACCTTCACAGCAGTGGAATGGCTCGTGATTTTTTCCCTGTCTCCTAACACTGTACGTCATTTCTTGAGAAGAAGCTCAAGAAGCTCCTCCTCAAGAGAAGCGTGGAGGATGACCCCACGTTTCAGACCCCTAGGTTATTGATGGTATATGCTAGAATGCACTGATCTTACACTTATGTTCTCGAAAATATAACTAATACGCCGTTCATATTTTGAGAATGACTACTATACGAGCTCTAACCACTCAGGATCACAGCTGTGACTGCTTGGCACACAGATAACTGTGCTCTTGTACAGCTTCGAGACTACCTATCACGAAACCTTGTTCTCTTGCCGAGCTATCGTACCTTTCAAATGTTAGTCTTAAAACATGCCCTTAGACTTAATGCGGTTTAGGTCCTCACTGTTTGCTTTTTTTTTTTTTTTTTTTTTGTAAGTCACTTCCAGCGTTCCAGCCAACAGGACAATGACATCTGCAAACCGCAGGTTGCTCGCGTATTCCCCGTTGATCCCCACATCTAATATTTCCCTGTGCCAATGTTTGAGTATTTTCTTATAGCATAGTAGAGATTGTGTCTCCTTGTCAGACAACCTTCTTTGCATATTGATAAGCGAAGTACAGCAACTAAGGTATGCACACGAGTTGCCACTGTTTGCCTCAAATAGTGCCAGCGCTCCTCTATCATTTCTTTTTAAATCCGAAGCATTTCTTGGCGAACATTTGCCACTTTGACAGTATCTATCTATCTATCTATCTATCTATCTATCTATCTATCTATCTATCTATCTATCTATCTATCTATCTAGCCGCCTACGTCTTCAGGAAACACTAAAGGATGAAGCTAGAAGTCATAGTCATGAGCATGACTCAACAAACATTACAATGACTCAGCAAAAAAGATTAACACTCATCACCATCATCAAAACCCACTCAAATGAGTTCTGACGTGGGTACTAAGTGAAGGAAACACTAAAGGATAATGGTAGATGTGATAGTCATGAGCATGACTCAGCAAAACTGACAATGACTCCGCGAAAAATGAATAACACTGAAAAACCACTGGAATGGATTCCGACGTCGCCACTTAGCGAAGGAAACGCTAAAGGATTATGGTAGATAGAAGTGATAGTCATGAGCATGACTAAGGCTTTTGCCTTAAGGTCTCTTAGGAGCAGCCAAAGGGATTCCTGAGGAATACATGTGCTTAATTATTTTATTTATACACACTGCTATCCCAACGTACTGGGGCATTGCAGAAGCGGGTACATTATACAAGAAAGAGCAGCGTATTATTAATTCAACATCGTTAAGCATATTACAGAACGCGAGTACCTTATACTATACAGTCTGTGTTATAAAACCACAGCAATAAAGTTGACAATGAACGTGGTTAGGAACATCTCGCACAAATTCTACATAAGGCAATTGCTGCAATGGGCCGTCTAAGCTATTCCGAAGTTCAACAGTAAACGACAAAAAAAAAGAAAATTTTAAGCAGTTTTATAACAGGCATAAACGTCTCGGTATTCAACTTCAACGGATGAGTGCGACTTGTAGCTCTGGCTGAAAGTTGCAGTTTATTTTTCTTTCATTCTAATTTCTTTTTATGATGACCGCTTACCTACAGTTGTCCTTTATATTCTACTTCTGAGGAACAGAATGATGTGTTCGTTCAGTTTATATTTAACTGAATGACCTCGTACGTACTTGTAAACGGCTCCTACCTGAGTGAAGTCCGTATGCTTAGTTATCAGGATCCCGCAGACGACCTTCCTTTCTTTTTCCCAATTATTGTGTTTAGAATGTCCTTTGACACCCTTGTGGAGCTAGCGAAGTATCGTCGTGCTTTGGCGCTTGCATTCCGACGCATTTATTTTTATTTGTTTTTTTTTTTTTCGTTCCGACATTTCGGTAAAATGTAACAGGTACAATGCTCGGATGCACCTCCATAATAAGCCAAATGAATATGCGTGCTGAGTGATCAAGAATATCGACAAGGAGAACGTGAAGTGCATGAAATGAAACTGTGGCGGCATGTATGGCGGTATGTATGGCCGTATGTATGACGGCCAGTTTCCGCGATCGTCGAGTGAGATGCGTTCGTGCTTGCTTGTGCGCGCGGGACACCATGCTTGTTAGTTTAGTTAGTATGCCTATGTTTACAAGTTTATGCGGCCGATAAAACTACTGTCCTTACTTGGTATAGCTGTCACTAATTTACTATCGAAATCGACTTTTCGCCTTTCGGGCGAAACTGCGACTTTTATTTATTTTGAATACTGCTGCTCTCAACCGAGATCATAGCAGGAAGGCAATACAAAAAGTCAATACAAAAAAGTAGGAAATGGCTACAAATAGGCAACCATGCAAATAATACAAGTATAATTCATGTAGAAAAAAGAGGAAAGGAGTTAGAGATGAAAAAATGAGTCGTTGCACGAATATAGACAATGCATTTTTCAAACATTTGTGCACAGCACACTAGTGTATTTGGCAGAGATTCAAGTGCCTTCAGAAATTAAACACAGCGATCTCCCATTGCATAAATTATTTTAAAAGGAAGAAAATGGGGGAAAGAACTCTGCAAAAGAATCAAATAAATAAATATATAATAAACAATAACAACAGTTCCCCGAGGAAGCAATCAACTATAATCCAAGGGGAGGGAAGAGGGTGGAAAACATGTGGTTAGGACAACTCTAGTCCTTTAGTACCTTCAATTGCACTAGTGAATTCAGAAAACGATATAGTATTTGTGATAGGTGGGTGCAGCTGATTCCATTCTCGTATTGCTAGTGGAAAAAAAGGATGATTAAGAATTTCATTGTTGTAGGAATATTCAGTTAGTTTATTTGGGATGGTTTTTACGTGTAGTTCGAGATTTGGAAAACGAGATGTATTTCGACGTGTACATTTTAAAGTTGTTATGAAGAAGCTGCAACAAAAACTTTAAGCGTGCCTCTTTCGATCTATCTGATAGCGTTTTTAGACTAGATGCAGCTAGAAGATGAGTGGGCGAGTCAGTGCGCCTGTACTTATGTATAAATCTTATGGCTTCCTTTTGTACTCCTTCCAGTTTTTCTATGTTAGTCGCTGTGTGAGGGAACCCAACCACATTTGCATATTCCAAGATCGGTCTTGTGAATGTCTCGTATGCGATCAACTTAAGGGGAGTAGGCGCTAGCTTTAGGCATCTTTTAAGAAAAAATAATTGACCTAGTGACGCTGCAGTAATGTTGTAAATGTACAAGTTCCATTTAAGGTCAGAAGTAAGCGTGACACCTAGATATTTATGCTCATTTACTTTAGTTAGAGCTGTGCCGTTGATTGCGTAAGCAAAGTGTGAGTGTTCTTTTTTTTTCAGGCCACGGTGATTACGGCGGATTTTTTACGTTAATTGACATCTGGCCACTGCTTACACCATTTAGATATTGTGTTAAGAGATTGGCTCAGAGAAAGATGGTCTGCATGATTGTTAATTTCTTGGTAAATAACGCAGTCGTCAGAGAAAAGCCTAATGTTAGAATCGACGTTCGTTGCAATGTCATTAATAAAGATTAGGAATAACAACGATCCAAGGACTGCTCCTTGTGGTGCTCCTGATGATACAGAAATAGTTTTTGATGTCGCATGTTGGAAGAGTACAAATTGTTCGCGGTTTAAGAAAAATCTCTAATACAACAGGTGATGGGCCCGTTACCTAAAACGCCTTCTACTTTCGCAATTAGCTTGTTATGGCATACACTATCAAATGCTTTCGATGGGTCTAGTAGAGCCATATCTTTCCGTCTATGGTTATTCAGGCTAAGTGCAAGGTTGTGTACAACTTGAGTCAATTGTGTAATAGTTGATAAGCCATTTCGGAAACCGTGCTGGTTAGGAGAAAAAAAGTTTACTCGTTCAAGGAAAACTGTAACGTATTTAAAAATTTGTTCTAGGAGTTTCCACTATGTACTAGTAAGAGATATGGACCTATAATTTAGTACCAAATCTTTATCTCCGGACCTGTGTATTGGTATAATTTTAGCTATTTTCCAGTCTAACGGTAATTTAGCTAATTGGAATGATTTTCTGAAAATTAAGCCCAATTATATGATGCACCATTCTGCGTACCTTATAAGAAAGTCGGTTCGAATCCCATCGGGGCCACTAGATTTCTTAGAATAAGTCTTCGACAGTAGGTTCAAGATACCTGCATCTGTAATGTTTAGGTTATCGATGCTCATAGTAATTCCCGAATTAACCGATGGTATATTCTCATTTTCCACTGTAAATACTGACTGAAAAAAAATCGTTAAATGAATTAGCCTTCATTTGGTTTTCTTCTGCGGATGGCTGTGGTTCTATTACGTTTCTACTGCAGTGCTTCCAGTACCTATGGGGATTATTTGTAAACAAATTTGGAAGAGTTACGTTAAAATAACATTATTTTGCTGCCTTGGTTTTATTTCTGAGATCTGCTGTAGCGTACAGGAGTTTCGAAGTTCTGGACTGGCTTGGATTATTCTTTGCTGTTTTACGAAGCCGATTAACTCGGCGCTACGATTGAATAACCTCTCGCGTGATCCACGTTTTCGACGTTTGTTCTTACTTCATTTTTTTCGTAACATACTCATCAATACCAAAAAAAAACACAATCGATTTGAACGTAATCCAAAGAGTATTTATATCATAGGATGCGTCACGTGCCAGCGATGTAAAGCTGTGAATCTGGTGGTCTAAGTGCGTTAGCACATGGCTGTCATCTGCCCTGTGAAAGTTGATTATTACAGAAACTTCGCAATGGCTTGTTCTTGTGCTGCTAAGTGGAAAATTGCATATTGGTACATCGTGGTCTGAGACACCTTGAATAATATCTGATTTGATACCATTTCAGGGTAGCCTGCAGCCGGTCTGAGAACTGGCTAACCTCCCCGTCTTTCCGTTTATTCCTCCTCCTCGATACCACTTATCGGGAAGTGTTGGCTGGCAAGAATAAGGTCCAGAATGTCTTTGCTGTGCCTTGCGTGCGTGTCGGTTTAGTCACGATTTGTCGAAGGTTATATGCTAGCATGAGATCAAGTAGAGAATCTGAGTTCGATGATGAGTGATGCATGGTATTCCAGTCTATGTCAGCAAGGTTGAAATCACCCATCAGCAATGTTCTCGCACATGTGCATGCACTCGTATATGTATATTGGGGTATCCTTAAAGGTCAAGCCGCAAGATTACTTCGAATATGCGCATACATACATACATACATACATACATACATACATACATACATACATACATACATACATACATACATACATACATACATACATACATACATACATACATACATACATACATACATACATACACACACACACACACACACACACACACACACACACACACACACACACACACACACACACACACACACATACATACATACATACATACATACATACATACATACATACATACATACATACATACATACATACATACATACATACATACATACATACATACATACATACATACATACATACATACATTGATAATCGATCAAATGAACAAATTTGACCAACAACGGAAGCAAGCAACGAAGAAGTAAAAATAAGTAAAAAGATTTCTGCTGATAGACAGTATACACAAACCAGCATGACATCATGTTGGTGTGTACAGTGCGCGAAAGGTACAATGAAATTATGTGCAATTGAATATATTATACCTATGAATTGACGATAATTATTCAAAAGAGTATCCTAATTTGGGGCAAGTAGTGAGGAACATACTTCAGCCCATTGCCTATCTTGATGGACAGTAGTGACACCCTGTCTCTGTAAAATAACCAGAATGCGCCAACTCATTATTTATTGCTTGATATTAAACTTAAAGTTTACGCTCAATCGATCATTACACGTCATCCGTTTGGCGTTTATTTGCACAGGAAAACAATATGTGCTTGAAAAACGTTACAGAGGCTCCTAACGTGCATTGAATGCGAAAGCATTCTTGGCGCGTTGATTATATCGACGTCCATACTATTTCGACCTCCATGTCCCATGACATTGTTACATGATGTAATCTTGGTCATGTGACCTTGCAACTTAGGGTTCTTGGTCACGTGACTATGTCGCATGACATGACCACTTGGCCATGTGCTCGAATTGGGTAAAGTCAATTTTGAGGGCGGGCCACCGAAATCCTGGGTGTGGGCCAAGTCAATTGTGGGAGTGGGCCAGGTTGGTTTTGAACGTGGGTCAACTCAACTTTCGAATTGAGTAAAGTCAATTTTGTGGGTGGCCCACCCAAATTTTGGGGGTGGGTCAAATCAATTTTGGAAGTAGGCCAGACCGGTTTTGAACGTGAATCAAGTCAATTTTCGAATTGGGGAAAGTAAATTTTTTGGTGTGGGCCTCCCAAATTGTGGAGGTGGGCCAAGTCAATTTTGGGCGTGGGCTAGGTCGGTTTTGAAGGGGGTGAACTCAATTTTCGATGTTGGGTGTGGACCATGGCATCCGGACGCCGTGGCCACGGTGTGGGATGTCACGGCGTCCGTTCAACGAGGCTGTTCACCGTGACGTGACGTCACAGTGACGTCATGACTTACTCACGTGGGTTTTGGTACCATTGGATGTTATGGTAACGACGGACGCTAGCCGGATTTTCCGCTTCATGAGGCGTATAACGATTTCGCATTAACAAAGAATCTTGGTTTCATGACGTATTCTTAACAAAAAAAAAAAAACATGTCACACTTGAAATTTCTTAACACGTGCGATAGACCCGGAGGACCCTCTTCAAACGTTAGTTCTTTCGTCTATACCGCACGAGGCAGCCGTACACGATAACACATGTTGATACCGCTGGCAAGCAACGCCTCCCTTCGCACGAATGCATGCTGGGCGAGTCGTCGTCGTGTTGTCAGGATGGCCGAGCGGTCTAAGGCGCCAGACTCAAGGTTCGACCTTTCCTCTGATAGAGGACTCGAGGCTTCTGGTCCACGAATGTGGGCGTGGGTTCGAATCCCACTTCTGACAAAAAAGTTTCTTTTTTCCCTCGTTGATGGGCACATGCAATTCTCGTTTAACATGAAGGAATTTAACCTCTTCGTTTCAAAACAACAATGTCAGGAGTTCGAATCCCGTTTTGACGATTACAATCAAAATTTTTGAGTTCCTTTTTTTTGTCCTTTTTTTTATAGAGAACTTCTGGAAACATTTGCTTTCTCACAGGGTTCTCCGATGTACGAGGACATCTATCGTCACAAGCGTACTGCGTATTACCTGAAAATGTTCGGTCTTAGCATCTAGCATGAGCCTTTCAGGTGTTACGATTTCGTAGAAGTAAATTGACGCCCGTTTCTGTTCGCGTTTTATGTTAACACTTCTATCTTCGTTCTGTTACTGAGAAGTACAAAATGTAAACATTTCCTGGCACAAGAGGCCCGTCTACACGTCAACAAGCTTGCACTCAATTTTTTTTTAGAGTGCATATAAATCGTCTTATATACAGGGTGTTTCAGCGAACACTTTCAAAAATTCTTAAAGGTTGCCTGGGGCAGATAGCACAATTCTAGTTCACGAGCTGGTCTACTCGAAGAGGCGCGGACATTACTTGCACAAGAAATTGAAAGGCCCAATCGAATAATTACCAGAAATGTACTAATTAAGTTTTTAACTAATTACCTGATGGCCCATATTGCAACTTACAAATTGTAGCCGTGTAGTTAGCAAGGCGGATCCACTTGGAACGAATTCTGGGGAGGACACCAGTTTCGAGATATTAATTCCCGAACTTTGCGGAGAAATGCATTGGCGTTCCAGTTAATTTTGTGCTTCAATGCATAAAGCGACGTTTTGTTAAGAAACTTACTGGAACGTGAGTGCATTTCTCCGCAAAGTTCGGGAATTAATATCTCGAAACTGGTGTCATCTTGACAATTAATTCCAAGTGGATCCGCCTTGCGAACTCCATGACTACAATTTGTAAATTGCAATATCGGCCATCAGGTCATTAGTTAAAAATTTAATCAGTGATTTTTTGTTGATTAGTCGATTATGCATTTCACATTTTTGTGCAGGTAATGTCCGCCTCTTCGAGTAGACCAGCTCATTAAATATAAATGGGCTATCTGCCACAGGCAACCTTAAATAAATTTTGAAGGTGTTCGCTGAAACACCCTGTATGTACTATCGGCAAGTAAACGGAACGCAGCATCTGTTATCAGAAAGGTAAGAGGGCGATAAAAAAGAAAAAAAAAAACAAGTGAATGGGGTGGGCATGGGACAACCTGGGAAGTCTGTGCGCAGAATCATTTTCCTTCGCCTTTATTTTTTCTTAACTCTCTTTGCAGTGCTGCACCTTTTAGGACACTTTGTCGCATAGAGGTTGTTTAGATGAGCACATTGTCTATATACCGGGTGTTCAAAATTAAGCTTAAGCAAAATTAAGCTTAGGAATTTTTAAAAATTGCCTGTGGCAGGTAGCATAATTCTTATCGTTGAGCTGGGTTATTCGAAGAGGCGGATATTAGTAGCACGAGAAATCGAAACACATATTCAACTAATTAACAAAAATTGGCTAATGAACTTCTTAGTTAATTACTTTACGACACATACTGCAATTTACGAGTTGTAGCCGGTGAGCTTGGAAGACGCATCCACTTGGAATGAATTTCCACGATGACACCAGTTCCGAGATATTATTTCCTAAAGTGTGAAACGCAATACATGGGCGTTCCAGTTACTTTTGTGCATAAAATAATAGAACAGCATTTTGGTAAAAAACTAACTGGAACAACAGTGCATTTTTACGGCGAGTTTGATGGCGCATATCTCCAA
This sequence comes from Dermacentor silvarum, assembly GCF_013339745.2. Taxonomy (NCBI): domain Eukaryota; kingdom Metazoa; phylum Arthropoda; class Arachnida; order Ixodida; family Ixodidae; genus Dermacentor; species Dermacentor silvarum. The sequence continues at coordinate 97,589,552 of NC_051157.2, forward strand.
ACTGGTATCATTCTGGAAATTTATTCCAAGTGGATACGCCTGACAAGCTCCCCAGCGACAATTCGTAAATTATAATGTTTGTCGTAAAGTAATTAATTAGGAAGTTAATTAGTGATTTTTTGTTAATTCGTTGAATATGTGTTTCTATTTCTCGTGCTGCTAATGTCCGCCTCATCGAATAACCCAGCTCAGTGATAAGAATTGTGCTACCTGCCACAGGCGATTTTTAAAAATTCCGTAAAGCTTAAAAATGAACACCCTGTAGAAGCAGGTCATGTGGCAGAAGTCCTTTTCTACTCTCCCCCTCACCTCCCACCTTTTTAGTGTTGCGTGTTGTGGAGAGAGAGAGAGAGACAGACAGACAGACAGACAGACAGACAGACAGACAGACAGACAGACAGACAGACAGACAGACAGACAGACAGACAGACAGACAGACAGACAGACAGACAGACAGACAGAGAGAGAGACAGACAGACAGACAGACAGACAGACAGACAGACAGACAGACAGACAGACAGACAGACAGACAGACAGACAGACAGACAGACAGACAGACAGACAGACAGACAGACAGACAGACAGACAGACAGACAGACAGACAGACAGACAGACAGACAGACAGACAGACAGACAGACAGACAGACAGACAGACAGACAGACAGACAGACAGACAGACAGACAGACAGACAGACAGACAGACAGACAGACAAATAACTTCATTCCCTGAGGGAGAGAGAAATAGAGGAGAGGAAAGGCAGGGAGGTTAACCAGACGCACATCCGGTTTGCTACCCTGCACTGGGGGAAAGGGGTATAAGGATGGAAAGAGAGAGGGGAGATAAAGAGAGCACAGTTATACCCCTGTCAAGCGGGCAAGTTAAGTGCACTTACGGGGAGTGCACTTCGGGACCTTGAGTGACACGTTAGGCTACGCGGTTCTAAACGGGAAAACAGCGCACTCGCAGTAAAAAAATGGCGATAGACTACGAGCGCGTTTTGTGAAAAGTACTTCTAAAAAGTGATTGTCTTACGATGTATTATTAATTAAAACAAACTTAATCTATGTTTTTTCAACAAAAAACGAAAATATTTTTATTTAAGAGTGTGGCAAGTCAATGCTGGCCAAGCAAAATGCCTAGCCAATCCATAACGACATAGCGGCGTGCGACGAGGCGGCATTTAAACCTGCTCGAACAAAATATGAACACGTTTTAGGCTATTATTTGTGCGCAAGAGCTGTTCAACCACTAAAATGAACTTTTGTGCGCTTCTTTTATGCATTACATTTTATACCATTGAAACCGCTGGCGACGAGGCTACGCACTCGGCCAGCAAAGTGCGTTCCGTGAACACACTTCGACCAGAGTACACTCTGCAGCGAGTGACACTCCACTTGCGACGTTTAGATTGGGCAAAGTGCACTTAAACCGAGTGACACTCTCCGTAAGCGCCCTTATAACTTGCCCGCTTGACAGGGGTATTACGGCACATTTGTAGGCTTGGTGCATGTTGCGGATGTAGCCAGAGCCAGCTGTGCCGGCCACGTGTTTTCTTTAAGGAAATGTGTTTAGGCAATTACGCAGGATCGGGGTTGTGTTTGTAACAGTTGGTATTTAAATACGACTGCATATAAGCATTGTTTACATCCAGAGACGGATAAGAATTTTATCTCAGTGGAAAAAAATCGACAAGAACTACCAATGTGCAAGATGTGAGATTTAAAAAAATTATCTATGAGAAAATATAACACAAAAGCAGTAGGTGTAAAGAGCAGGTGCCTTTGATTTACGAAAGTGGGTCGGTCGGTCAGCGTGAGAATAGCCGACGAGTGAACGAGGTGGGGTAGGTGAAGATATTACGGGGTTTGTAAAGCGGTCTGAGCGAGCTCACATTGATGTGGCAGAAAAGTTTTGAAATACCGACGCTGGTGACACAGAACCTGTAGGTAATACACCCATACGTACGATACATGGTACGATGATGGTACGTAACACAGACGAGATATTTACAATATCGGTAAATAGCCAAAACAGTCTAGATAAATTTGTAACATCGCTGAACCTTTTTCACTCAACATTAAAATTCACATCCGCATATTTAACTGAGCGCATAAGCTTTCTGGAAACAACAATATATGTTTACAATGGCGTACTATGTATATGAAGATAACTTTGTATAAAAAACTTTGGACAAACGACAACACCTTGAATACGGAAGTCGTTACCCCAGTCATTGCAAACAAAGTATACTTAAAGGTCAAGCCGCAAGACTACGTCACATATGCGTTGAACATGAAGATTGCATGAACGGACTCGACCTCCTTAACGTGGGCCTTCGCAATCGATTTGTCTTGCGAAAGCTGGCTGCGTCGGATAAAATGCTCCCTGCTAGTTTATTAATGAGAATGCATCATATGTCCCATTAAGCAGAAACGCCGGCGTTGTAGGCAACGAGTGGTATCAAAAATCATCATCATCATCAGTGACATCATCAGCGTCTTGTATGATGTCAGTAGTAATACTGAAGTAAAATTAGAGCGAGTTACAGCCGCGTGACTTAATGTGGAGTAAAGTGAATTAGGGCGAAGTAAAGGTAATGAAGCTGAATTAAAGTAGTTATGGTGGATTAAAGTAGATTAAGGTGGATTCAAGTGGATTAAGGTGGATTAAGGTTGGTACAAATTAGAACAAGGTGGATTAAAGTGAATGAAGGTAAATTAAGCTTGGTACGAATTCGAGCAAGGTGGATTAAAGTGGATTAAGGTTGGTACGAATTCGAGCAAGCTGAATTAGAGTGGATTACGGTGGTACAAATTAGTGCAAGGGGAATTAAGGTAGAGTTGTGAAGGACACGTGACGATGTATCACGTCACGTATCATGGACGTAACCGATTAGCGAAGTCATAATGCTTTAGCATTCAAATCACGTAACGATACTTAAGTGACTGTCAATTTTTTTTTCTTCCTCCATGGTACTGTCGAAATCGCATCGCCACCAGTTGGTGAGAGCATGATGGCATAGTTTTCAGTTTGCACCGCAGTTTTGACTGAGACAGCGAGCTAGTGGTCTGGCGACAGCCACGCTAAAAAATGCAGCGCACATTTGAACGACCGCATATGATTTCGTTGTCTCACGACGCTGTTGAAAGTTAATTTTACATAGCGAAGCTGCCTTTGCCTCTTCCCGTCGGCTTCCCAAAGTGCCTCGAGCGGCCAGTCGCGCGGCAATTCTGCGTGTATTCGCGGGCGTCTTTACACTCGGAAAAATACATTTATGCAGCACGTATTGAGCAACAGAAAGCTGTAACGGGAGTTCTTCATGTGCTCTACAATGTTCTCATTGACACTTTGATAATTAGGAAAGTACTTCTCGAGTTAGATAATTAATTACAATTACCTAATTAAATGTCAGTAACGAAAAAAATTACTGGCGGCTGCTCCACTGTGCTGGAAACAATACGCACTAGGTTTTCTTCGCGTAACGCCGTTGCTCTTTTTTTTTTTTATTCGTGCTGCGTGATAGCTGGGACACCCTGTATACGCAAAGTTAGGTAGCTCAAGATTAGCAGAAACAGCTAAATCGCGTAAATGAAAATCAAGGATGGCAGCTTTACTGCTAACTCACGTCGTGCTTTGCTGTAGGAGAGCTGCCCGTTGATATATAGCTTCTGAACAGCCTCCGGGACAACCTCCTCTTGAAAAAGACACAGCACGAAAAGAGACAAGGAAGGAGACACTGACATAGCGCTGTCTTTGCCAACTAACTGTCAGCGTGAGTACGCCTTCACTTGCTCTGTATGACAACGAAACTTCGTACCTTCAAATAGTGTACTTGGGATACTGGCTCTACACACATTTTATATATTATTTTTCTCTTTCTACGGCCTCGTGTCCTGTATGTTATATTTCTTTCTTCTTGTATACAGGGTGTTCATTTTTATGTTTTGCGGAATTTTTATAAATCGCCTGTGGCAGGTATCATAATTCTTATAATTGAGCTGGGTTATTCGATACACATATTCAATTAATAAACAAAAAATCACTAATTAGCTTCTTAGTTAAATACTTTACGACACATATTGCAATTTACGAATTGTAGCCGGTGAGCTTGTCAGGCGTATCCACTTAGAATGAATTTCCAGAACGACACCAGTTTGGAGATATGCGCCATCAAACTCGCCGTAAAATGCACTGTGGTTCCACTTACTTTTTTTACCAAAATGCTATTTTGTGCATTGAAGCACAAAGCTTACTGGAACACCGATGTATTTCGTCCCACACTTTCAGAAATAATGTCTCGAAACCAACGTTACTAAGGATCTAGTAATGTTGCTCGAAACTGGTGTCATCCTGCAAATTGATTTCAAGTGGATTCGTCTTGCAAGCTCACCGGCTACAATTCGTAAATGCAATATGTGTCGTAATGTAATTAACTAAGAAGTTCATTAGTCAGTTTCTTCTTAATTAGTTGATTATGCATTTCGATTTCTCGTGCTACTAATGTCCGCCTCTTCGAATAACCCAGCTCAACAATAAGAATTATGCTACCTGCCACAGGCGATTTAAGATTTCGTAAAGCTTAAAAATGAACACATTTTCTCTGTAAAATGACCAGATTGTGCAAATTTATTATTTTTGTTTTATTTTAATTAAATGATACACTTCAGCGATCGCTTACACCTAATTCTGTAGAAGTAGTAGGCTGCACAAAAAAAAACTTGATTCGATAGCATATTATCTGCTAAAAGAACACGGCACACTGTACATGAAATCTCTTAACATGTGCGATAGACCTCTCCTTCACACGTTAGTTCTTTTGTCTACACAGCAGGAGGCAGCTGTACGCGATAACGTACGTTGATACCGCCCACAAGCGACGTCTCTCTTCGCATGAATGCGTGCTGGACGAGGCATCGGCGTGCTGTCAGGATGGCCGAGCGGTCTAAGGCGCCAGACTCAAGGTTCGACCTTTCCTCTGATAGAGGACTCGAGGCTTCTGGTCCACGAATGTGGGCGTGGGTTCGAATCCCACTTCTGACAGAAAAGTTTTTTTTTTCGCGGATGGCCACGTGGAACTTTCGTTAAAACGAAGGAATTTCACCTCGTCTTGCCGAAAGAGCAATGGCATAAGTTCGAATCCGGCTTTGAACATTACAATCCACCGTTCATAAAGTCTTTTTTTTACGTAGGATTTCAGGATCCTAGGATTATTACTTTCTGACACATGTCTGAAATGCAGAAGGGCACGTATCCTCACAGACGTACTGCGTATTACCGGAAAATTTTAGGCATTCGCGTCTAAGATCAGCCTTTCAGATAAAAAGGGGGAGAGAAAATCATATAGTAGAAGTGAAGAAGATAAGGGTTTGTTCGGATGGGCACCATAACCGCCTCATTGCCTTGCGAGAACCTGGAGTATTGTGCGGCCAAAGAATATTAAATAGAATATGTTGTGAAGCGGGGTATGGTAGCGAAGGTGATTAGCATGAAAGAAAGAAAAGAGCTTGTAATTTCGACAGAAAGAAGGTGTGGGAGTACTGGGGACCTAGTGGCCCTAAAGAAGTCTACTTTGTGGTCAAGTTTCTGTGTTACATGCACGTGATTCCACAATTGTCTATGCTTACATGTGTGCAAGCTCTTTGTTGTCTTGTTTTTTGTTTTTTGTATTTTGTACAACTGCTGTTTCATGCTGTCATTTGTGGGTGTGGCTACCCCGTCAAGTTGTTTATTAAATGCGAAGCATATATATATATATATATATATATATATATATATATATATATATATATAGCGGCCTACGTCTTTGTGCTCTCATGGTCGTTTCGTTAACTTGGTATGTGTCAAAATTGACATAGTATGACAAGAGTGAATGACGAACATAAATGATAGGTCTTGGCATACATATCATGACATGCGTGTCATGTAGGTCATGACATTGACTCAGCGAAAAAAAGATTAACACTCAAAAACCACTGAAACGGGTTCGGACGTGGGTACTAAGTGAAAGAAACACTAAAGAATGATGGTCGAAGTCATAGTCATGGGCATGACTCAGCAAACATGACAATGACTGAGCGAAAGAAGATTAACACTCAAAAGCCACTGAAATGAGTTCTGACGTGGTTACAACACTCAAGGATGATGGTAAAAGTCATAGTCATGAGCATGACTAAGCAAAAATGGCACGGACACAGCGAAAAAAAGATTAGCACTAAAAAACCATGGGAATGTGTTCGGACGTGTGCACTAAATGAAGGAAAAGCTAAAGGTTGATGGTCGAAGTCATAGTCATGAGCATGACTAAGGCTTTCGCCTTAAGGTGTCTTAGGCGTAGCTAAAATGACTCCTGAGGACTCAGGATATGAATGTCATGACGTGCACATGTGTCATGTAGGTCTTAAAGAGCACCAAGACCTACGTCTTGGTGCTCTCATGGTCATTTCGTTAACTTGGTAGGCTCGCCGCACAATGCTTCGCATAACATCGATACCCACAATGCATGGGATCTGCCGGCTTTTCTTAGCATCTTTTATGTGGCCACTCTTTGCTTTGTAATGAAGAAAAAAATTGATTTGATGATTTGATTTATCTTATTGCTTTAGGACGCATGTTGTGGTTAATTACGTGCCGGCTAGTCCTCGAGGCACGTCCATGTGAAAACAGTTTTTGCAACATGGCATGCTTCTATGTACACAATGTGATTTTCTAAACAACCTGTGAGTGACAAAATGCCCTAAAATGTGCTGCTGGGATACGACAGTTAAAAAATAAGGCTAAGAAAAAGGTTTCTGTACATATATCTTCCCAGCTTGTTCCATCCCCACCCTCTTCCCTTGTTCTTCCTTTTTTTTTTATCGCCCTCTTATCTTGCTGACAACAGATGCTGCCTTCCGTAATCTTGCAGATAGTGCATATATACGGCAATTTATTCGCACAGTCATAAAAAAAGAAGGCAGCTCCCAGTGAAAGCTTGTCGACGTGTTGACGAGACTTTTGTTGCAGGAAATGTTTACAATTTGTACCTCTCTGTTACAGAATGAGAAAAGAAGTGCTAACTAAAAACGCCAATACAAACCGACGCCACTTTACCTCTTCGATGAAATCGTAACATCTCAAAGGCTCATGTTAGACGCGAAGGCTGAAACTTTTCAGGTAATACGCAGTACGTCTGTGGGGATACGTGCTTTTGTGCATTTCAGAACCATGTCAGAAAGTAATAATCGTAGGAGTCGTTTATGCAAGCAAAAAAAAAGAAAGAAACAAAACAATTCTTGTCAGAAGTGGGATTCGAACCCACGCCCACATTCGTGGACCAGAAGCCTCGAGTCCTCTATTAGAGGAAAGGTCGAACCTTGAGTCTGGCGCCTTAGACCGCTCGGCCATCCTGACAGCACGCCGATGACTCGTCCTGCAAGCATTCATGTTAAGGGAGACGTCGCTTGTCAGCGGCGTATACGTGCGTTATCGCGTACAGCTTGCGGGACGACCGGTTCCGCAAATAAATTTCGTTGTTGATAGTTAGCGCTCGTCTTCGTTTCTTCTCGTGTCCGTGTTTTTTCTGCGCTATCCAAATACCATTCCATGCATGACGCGAACAGAGCAAAAGAAATAACATGTGAATGGGGTCAGATTGGCCTATCACAAGTGTTATTGTTAAGATTTTTCAAGTGTGCCGTGTTCTGTGTTGTTAACAGTTTACCAAACAAAGTCTCTTTATTATTTTTTGTCAAGCAGCAAATTTCTTTGCTTGTCGAAATATCTACCAAACACTTCTGCAAATTACGTGTGATGATCGCTAGAGCGTAAAATTGAAGTTTAAAATAAAGCAACATATAATGAATTTGAGAAACCTGCTCATTCTACTACTATCCAACAAGATGGGGATAGGGCCGGAGCATGGTCCTCTGCCTCAATTTAAGACACTCTATCTCTTGAAGAATTGATGCGTAGGAATATATTTCTACCCTTCTGAGTAGGGATATATTTCATTGTACATCATTTCATTGTACCTTTCGGGCATTGTGCGCATCAACATAATGTCATGCTGATTTGTGTACATATATTGCAGAAAGCTTAATTTGCACATTTTTTTTACTTATTCCTTGTTTTGCTTCCGCTGATCATCAAATTTATTTATTTATTTATTTATTTATCTTTATATACTGCAGCCCATAATTGGGCTATTGCAGGAGTAGGGGGAAAACACACATACAGTGATACAAGTCATATAGACAGGTGAAGAACACTAAAATACAAAGCATATATATGAAAGACGGTCAGAAGGGGCATTCAATAGCCTTTAGGAATTCCTTCAAGTATAAACAGCGGGTCGTACCACGGAGATCATTCCAGTATTCAACAGTCCTGGGAAAAAAACTGTTACAATGCGGGTGTTTGTCTAGCAGCACTTGATGTAGCTTTGCAACGGTAGGCCTAAGCAAGTCGGTCGGAGCTATGGCGAAGCTGGCGAGCAAGCGCTTCCTGCCGTCTTCTTCTAGTTTCAGCAGCACCGTGGCCACCGCCTTCAGTACAATCACTCCCCACCGAAAGAGGAGCCATCCTGACAACCAAGGGGCAGGAGAACACGAGAATGGTCGTGGCACTGCTTGAGCCGGGAGACGTGTACTCTTTCCCGGCTGGGACAACGCTGGTCTGAAGACGCTTCCATCGGATCGATGAAGTAGTTAACCGCGGATGTTTGTTGCAGTACCCGATAGAAATCATGGTACTTGGAGAGTATCTTGGTGGAAAGGCCCAAAGGAGTAGACGGGACCCACAACCAGACCAGCGTTCCGGGAGCAAAGCATGTATAGCCCTAGTGGATGCATCGTGCCGATGCTTTTGGCACCACTGGTCCTGGGATTTGAACGAACGAGCGAGCTGGAAACATTCTTCGGCGTATGCAGCTGCTCGAGAAAAAGTCGTCGACTCCGAAGCATCCGGCCGGTAGGGTAGAATTGTGTCCATAGTGCATGAAGGTTCGTGTCCGTGAAGGAGACATAAAGGTGAGAACCCAGTGCTACTTTGCGTGACAGTATTGTAAGCGTATGTGAAGAAAGCCAGAATTCAATCCCATTTCGAGTGGCCAGATGAAACATACATTGTCAACATGTCGCAAAACTGCCAACGTTTTTTGCTGTGGCAGATGACGGGGCTGAAGTTTCAGCGTAGCGCGAGAGGTGTTTGATAGCAACAACAACCCAGCGGTTGCCGCTTCGAGTGCTGGGAAGCGGACCGTATAGGTGAATGCCGACGTGGTCGAACACTCGAGCAGTACACGGTAAAGGTTGCAAGGGGCCGGCGGCATATTGAGGTGGCGTCTTGCGTCATTGGCACATGGGGCATGTCCGGACATACTGGCGAACGAAACGGTATACATACCGCGGCAGTAGTACCGAAGCTGGAGGCGAGATTATATCTTTAATACACCAGCGTGGCCGCACTGTGGGTCATTGTGTAAAGTGGCGCAGATGTCGGAACGGTGGTGCCGCGGAGCCCCGACGCCGTATACATATTGTTTCTCGCGGAGCCCGCTAAGGTAGAGCCACAGCGCAATGCAAAAGGCGGATTGCGGCAGTTACAGCAGGTTATCCCGAATGATGTTGTGCGTGGCTTGGTGACGGAGCGTCCGAGAGATCGGAGCTGGCGGCTAGACAGTGAGTCTAGAAACATGAGATCCATGGGTCCTTGCACTGCTCTCATGGCATGTCGGAAATGTTGAAGATGAAGGCACCGCAGGCGGCAATAGACGAGCGGACAGGATCAGAAGGCAGGGGTGACCGGGATATATAAAGGGTCTGCGTCTGAATGCTTTCGACAGATGTCGTATTCTTGTAGTCGTAATTCCCAACGAGCGACATTCTTTACCATTATGTATGGTCCGTGAGATCAATTATCTCCAGTCTACTCTTTGATACAACTTTGCACTCTTCTTCTCACACTAAACGCGTTGTAGTGAGGAGTAGGCGCTCTCCGGGCTCTGTTTGCCGACTATCATGGGGATTCAAGTCTCCTACAACGTTCCGCAAGTTGTACACAACGATCTGTCTTTCTCAACTCGAATATGCGTCGGTCGTCTGGAATGGCATTTCTAGATCCAACAGTGACATTATAGATTGGGAGCAGAAAATGTTTCTAAGCATATCATCATCACCGCTTCGCTAACACAGACACTGGACCTTGTTCTAGCACGGTTGGATTATTGTAATTTCCCTTACTTGGGATACTGGTTCTATACACATTTTCTATATTATTTTTCTCTTTCTACTGCCTCGTGTCCTGTATGTTTTAATTCTTTCTTCTTGTATACAGGGTGTTCATTTTTATGTTTTGCGGAATTTTTATAAATTGCCCGTGGCAGGTAGCATAATTCTTATAATTGAGCTGGGTTATTCGATACACATATTCAATTAATAAACAAAAAATCACTAATTAGCTTCTTAGTTAAATACTTTACGACACATATTGCAATTTACGAATTGTAGCCGGTGAGCTTGTCAGGCGTATCCACTTAGAATGAATTTCCAGAATGACACCAGTTTGGAGATATGCGCCATCAAACTCGCCGTAACATGCACTGTGGTTCCACTTACTTTTTTACCAAAATGCTATTTTGTGCATTGAAGCACAAAGGTTACTGGAACGCCGATGTATTTCGTCCCACACTTTGAGAAATAATATCTCGAAACTGGTGTCATCCTGCAAATTGATTTCAAGTGGATGCGTCTTGCAAGCTCACCGGCTACAATTCGTAAATGCAATATGTGTCATAAAGTAATTAACTAAGCAGTTCATTAGTGAGTTTCTTCTTAATTAGTTGAATATGCATTTCGATTTCTCGTGCTACTAATGTCCGCCTCTTCGAATAACCCAGCTCAACATTAATAATTATGCTACCTGCCACAGGCGATTTCTAAGATTTCGTAAAGCTTAAAAATGAACAATCTGTATATTACCTTCAGCGCAATAGATGCGGCAGTTGGTAGTCAGCGTTGCGTCCGTGTTTTTTTTTTTTTCTATTCCTGTTTTCGCACAGTTTTTCTTTCTTTCGTTCTCTTACATTTTTTTATGATGACGGTTTATTACCAGTTAGCGTTTGTATTCTACTTCTGAGTCAAAGAATGATACTGAGTTCGCTCAGATTATATTTAGTGATTGATCTCGTGCGTACATGCAAACGACTTCTTCCACAGTGACGTCCGTGTGCTTAGTTATCACAGATCCAGCAGAATGACCTTCCGTTTTTCCCTTTCACATATATTGTCATTGGAATGTTCCTTGATATCTTTGTAGACCTAGAGAAACATCGTCCCCTTTATGGCGCGTGCATTCCGGCACATTGGCTTTTGTTTTTGTTTTCTCGTTCTGACATTTCGGTATAGTGTAAAACGTACAATACTCGCACGCGCCTCCATAAGCCAAGTAAATATCCGTGCTGCGTGATCAAGAATATCGACAAGGAGAACAGGAAGTGCATGCAAGAAATGAAACTTCGGAGGTCTGTAAATTTATATGCATCTAATTAATATATGATATGATTAAATAGTGGCCCTGAATAGATTCGATAAGGGCCACTACTTTATCGACGTGTAGAGCAGACGACTACAGTATTGATATTTGCACGACTTAATGCCACGGAGCGCCTAACTCGTTATTCCATTTGACCAACCACATGCAGGCAATACACACACACACACATACACAGACATACATACATACATACATACATACATACACACATACATACATACATACATACATACATACATACATACATACATACATACATACATACATACATACATACATACATACATACATACATACATACATACATACATACTACATGCATGCATGCATGCATACATACATACATACATACATACATTCATACATACATACATACATACATACATACACACACACACACATACATACATACATACATACATACATACACACACACACACACACACACATACATACATACATACATACACCACACACACACATACATACATACATACATACATACATACATACATACACACACACCACACACACACACACACACACACACACACACACACATACATACATACATACATACATACATACATACATACATACATACATACATACATGCATACACACATACATACATACATACACACACACACATACATACATACATACATACATACTACATACATACATACATACATACATACATACATACATACATACATACATACATACATACATACATACATACATACAATGACAATCGATCAAACTACCACATTTGACCGACAATGGAAGCAAAGCCAGGAAGAACAGGAAAAATGTAAGAAGCTTTCTACATATAGTTCTACACAAATCAGCTCGACATATTGGTACTGTGTGCATTGTACTAAAGGTACAATAAAATGATGTACAATGAAATATGCTCATATCCATCAATTGATAATTATTCGAGGCAGTGTCCTGAATTGAGGCAAGACGTCACGATCGTATTTGGGCCCTCTCCCCATCCTGCTGTATAGTAGTGACACATTTTCTCTGTAAAATGACCAGATTGTGCAAATTTATTACTTTTTGTTTTATTTTAATTAAATGATACACTTAAGCGATCGCTTACACCTAATTCTGTAGAAGTGGCAGGCTTCACAAAAAAAGAAGAATCTTGATTCGATAACATATTATTTGCTAAAAGTACACGGCACACTGTACATGAAATCTCTTAACATGTGCGATAGACCTTTCCTTCACACGTTAGTTCTTTTGTCTGCACAGCAGGAGGCAGCTGTACGCGATAACGTGCGTTGATACCGCCCACAAGCGACGTCTCTCTTCGCATCAATGCTTGCAGGACGAGGCAGAGGCGTGCTGTCAGGATGGCCGAGCGGTCTAAGGCGCCAGACTCAAGGTTCGACCTTTCCTCTGATAGAGGACTCGAGGCTTCTGGTCCACGAATGTGGGCGTGGGTTCGAATCCCACTTCTGACAGAGTTTTTTTTTCCTTGCGGATGGCCACGTGGAACTTTCGTTAAAACGAAGGAATTTCACGTCGTCTTGCCGAAAGAGCAATGGCATAAGTTCGAATCCGGCTTTGAACATTACAATCCACCGTTCATAAAATCTTTTTTTTTTTTAGGGAGGATTTCAGGATCCTGGGATTATTACTTTCTGACACATGTCTGAAATGCAGAAGGGCACGTATCCTCACAGACGTACTGCATATTACCGGAAAATTTTACGCATTCGCGTCTAAGATCAGCCTTTCAGATAAAAAGGGGGAGAGAAAATCATATAGTAGAAGTGGAGAAGATAAGGGTGTGTTCCGATGGGCACCATAACCGCCTCATTACCTTGCGAGCACCTGGAGTATTGTGCGGCCAAAGAATATTAAAAAGAATATGTTGTGAAGCGGGGTATGGTAGCGAAGGGGATTAGCATGAAAGAAAGAAAAGAGCTTGTAATTTCGACAGAAAGAAGGTGTGCGAGTCCTGGGGACCTAGTGGCCCCAAAGGAGTATGTATTGTGGTCAAGTTTCCGTGTTACATGCACGCGATTCCACAATTGTCTATGCTTACATGTGTGCAAGCTCTTTGCTGTCTTGTTGTTGTTGTTGTTTTTTTGTATTTTGTACAACTGCTGTTCCATGCTGTCATTTGCGGGTGTGGCTACCTTGTCAAGTTGTTTATTAAATGCGAAGCATTTCTTGGCGAACATTTGCCACTTTGGCAGTATATATATATATATATATATATATATAGCGGCCTACGTTTTTGTGCTCTCATGGTCGTGTCGTTAACTTGGTATGTACCAAAATTGGCATTGTATGACAAGAGTGAATGACGAACATACAAGATAGATTATGCAATGAATAGCAAGACATGCGTGTCATGTAGGTCATGAAACAGCCTCATACGTCTTCATGCTCTCATGGTAGTTTTGTTAGCTTGGTACGTACCAAAATTGGCATAGTATGACAAGATTGTTTGATGAGCATAAATGATAGGTCTTGGTATAAATATCATGACATGCGTGTCATGTAGGTCATAACATTGACTGAGCGAAAAAACGATTAACACTCAAAAACAACTGAAACGTGTTCGGACGTGGGTACTATGTGAAGGAAACACTAAAGAATGATGGTAGAAGTCATAGTCATGAGCATGACTCAGCAAAAATGACAATGACTGAGCGAAAAAAGATTAACACTCAAAAGCCACTGAAATGAGTTCTGACGTGGTTACAACACTCAAGGATGATGGTAAAAGTCATAGTCATGAGCATGACTAAGCAAAAATGGCACGGACACATCGAAAAAAGATTAGCACTAAAAAACCATGGGAATGTGTTCGGACGTGGGCACTAAGTGAAGGAAAAGCTAAAGCTAGGTTGATGGTCGAAGTCATAGTCATGAGCATGACTAAGGCTTTGGCCTTAAGGTGTCTTAGGCGTAGCTAAATGGACTCCTGAGGACTCATGACATGAATGTCATGACGTGCACATGTGTCATGTAGGTCATTAAAGAGCCGCCTACGTCTTGGTGCTCTCATGGTCGTTTCGTTAACTTGGTAGGCTCGCCGCACAATGCTTCGCATAACATTGATTCCCGCAGTGCGTGGGATCTGCCGGCTTTTTTACCATCTTTTATGTGGCCACTCTTTGTAATGAAGAAAAAATACAATTGATTTGATGATTAGATTTATCTTATCGCTTTAGGACGCATGTTATGGTTAATTACGTGGCGGCGAGTTCTCGAGGCACGTCCTTGTGAAAACAGTTTTTGCAACATGGCATGCTTCTATGTACACAATGTGATTTTCTAAACAACCTGTGAGTGGCAAAATGCCCTAAAATGTGCTGCTGGGATAGGATAGTTAAAAAAGAAGGCTAAGAAAAAGGTTTCTGTACATATAGCTTCCAAGCTTGTTCCAATCCCCACCCCCTTACCTTGTTCTTCCTTTTTTTTTATCGCCCTCTTATCTTGCTGACAACAGATGCTGCCTTCCATAATCTTGCAGATAGTGCATATATACGGCAATTTATTCGCACAGTCATAAAAAAAGAAGGAAGCTCCCAGTGAAAGCTTGTCGACGTGTTGACGAGACTTTTGTTGCAGGAAATGTTTACAATTTGTACCTCTCTGTTACAGAATGAGAAAAGAAGTGCTAACACAAAACGCCAATACAAACCGACGCCACTTTACCTCTTCGATGAAATCGTAACATCTCAAAGGTTCATGTTAGAAGCGAAGGCTGAAACTTTTCAGGTAATACGCAGTACGTCTGTGGGGATACGTGCTTTTGTGCATTTCAGAACCGTGTCAGAAAGTAATAATCGTAGGAGTCGTTTATGCAAGCAAAAAGAAAGAAGAAACAAAACAATTCTTGTCAGAAGTGGGATTCGAACCCACGCCCACATTCGTGGACCAGAAGCCTCGAGTCCTCTATTAGAGGAAAGGTCGAACCTTGAGTCTGGCGCCTTAGACCGCTCGGCCATCCTGACAGCACGCCGGTGACTCGTCCTGCAAGCATTCATGTTAAGGGAGACGTCGCTTGTCAGCGGCGTATACGTGCGTTATCGCGTACAGCTTGCGGGACGACCGGTTCCGCAAATAAATTTCGTTGTTGATAGTTAGCGCTCGTCTTCATTTCTTCTCGTGTCCGTGTTTTTTCTGCGCTATCCAAATACCATTCCATGCATGACGCGAACAGAGCAAAAGAAATAACATGTGAATGGGGTCAGATTGGCCTATCACAAGTGTTATTGTTAAGATATTTCAAGTGTGCCGTGTTCTGTGTTGTTAACAGTTTAACAAACAAAGTCTCTTTATTATTTTTTGTCAAGCAGCAAATTTCTTTGCTTGTCGAAATATCTACCAAACACTTCTGCAAATTACGTGTGATGATCGCTAGAGCGTAAAATTGAAGTTTAAAATAAAGCAACATATAATGAATTTGAGAAATCTGCTCATTCTACTACTATCCAACAAGATGGGGATAGGGCCGGAGCATGGTCCTCTGCCTCAATTTAAGACAATCTATCTCTTGAAGAATTGATGCGTAGGAATATATTTCTACCCTTCTGAGTAGGGATATATTTCATTGTACATCATTTCATTGTACCTTTCGGGCATTGTGCGCATCAACATAATGTCAAGCTGATTTGTGTACAAATATTGCAGAAAGCATAATTTGTACATTTTTTTTTACTTCTTCCTTGCTTTGCTTCCACTGATCATCAAATTTATTTACTTTATTTATTTATTTATCTTTAGATACTGCAGCCCATAATTGTGCTATTGCAGGAGTAGGGGGAAAACACACATACAGTGATACAAGTCATATAGACAGGTGAAGAACACTAATATACAAAGCATATATATGAAAGACGGTGAGAAGGGGCATTCAATAGCCTTTAGGAATTCCTTCAAGTACAAACAGCGGGTCGTACCACGGAGATCATTCCAGTATTCAATAGTCCTGGGAAAAAACTGTTACAATGCGGGTGTTTGTCTAGCAGCACTTGATGTAGCTTTGCAACGGTAGGCCTAAGCAAGTCGGTCGGAGCTATGGCGAAGCTGGCGAGCAAGCGCTTCCTGCCGTCTTCTTCTAGTTTCAGCAGCACCGTGGCCACCGCCTTCAGTACAATCACTCCCCACCGAAAGAGGAGCCATCCTGACAACCAAGGGGCAGGATAACACGAGAATGGTCGTGGCACTGCTTGAGCCGGGAGACGTGTACTCTTTCCCTGCTGGAACAACGCTGGTCTGAAGACGCTTCCATCGGATCGATGAAGTAGCTAACCGCGGATGTTTGTTGCAGTACCTGATAGGAATCATGGTACTTGGAGAGTAGCTTGGTGGAAAGGCCCAAAGGAGTAGACGGGACCCACAACCAGACCAGCGTGCCGGTAGCAAAGCATGTATAGCCCTAGTGGATGCATCGTGCCGATGCTTTTGGCACCATTGGTCCTGGGATTTGAACGAACGAGCGAGCTGGCAACATTCTTCGGCGTATGCAGCTGCTCGAGAAAAAGTCGTCGACTCCGAAGCATCCGGCCGGTAGGGTAGAATTGTGTCCATAGTGCATGAAGGTTCGTGCCCGTGAAGGAGAAATAAAGGTGAGAACCCAGTGCTACCTTACGTGACAGTATTGTAAGCGTATGTGGAGAAAGCCAGAATTCAATCCCATTTCGAGTGGCCAGATGAAACATACATTGTCAACATGTCGCAAAACTGCCAACGTCTTTTGCTGTGGCAGATGACGGGGCTGAAGTTTCAGCGTAGCGCGAGAGGTGTTCGATAGCAACAACAACCCAGCGGTTGCCGCTTGGAGTGCTGGGAAGCGGACCGTAAAGGTGAATGCCGACGTGGTCGAACACTGGAGCAGTACATGGTAAAGGTTGCAAGGGGCCGGCGGCGTATTGAGGTGGCATCTTGCGTCATTGGCACATGGGGCATGTCCGGACATACTGGCGAACGAAACGCTATACATACCGCGGCAGTAGTACCGAAGCAGGAGGCGAGATTATATCTTTAATACGCCAGCGTGGCCGCACTGTGGGTCATTGTGTAAAGTGGCGCGGATGTCGGAACCGTGGTGCCGGGGAATAACAAGCAACCACTCGCGGCCGCAGGACAGCAGGTTATCTCGAATGATGTTGTGCGTGGCTTGGTGACGGAGCGTCCGAGAGATCGGAGCTGGCGGCTAGACAGTGAGTCTAGAAACATGAGATTCATGGGTCCTTGCGCTGCTCTGATGGCATGTCGGAAATGTTGAAGATGAAGGCACCGCAGGCAGGCGTGGATCCAGGGGGGATGTCCGGATGTCCTGACCCCCCCCCCCCCTCAGATTTCTGCATCGCCCCCTCGCTGACAGGGGTATGGCCCTGTCGCAAAAAATATGGCCACCAACATTCTTCAAAATTATTTTTCGCGAGTACCAGTGGTAACAGCCATGTAGAAGTAAAGCTAGCTCGCTCACAAGCTTAGTTGTATTTCGTAGGGGTGTGGTGTCGCGAGGTTGCCGTAGTTATTTTTTCTCATGCGCACCTTGGCCTCCTGGCGCCGGCCGTGCCTTACTCGTACCGTCGGTGGCGTCGAATGAACGAGGGGACGTCCCTTTTGCCAAGCATGCCGATGTCGGCGCGAGCGCCTTCGCGCCTGATCAACTTAGTTCCCCATTGGGGTGTCAACGGTTGCCTCATTGGCTGTCATCGGTTCCGCGATCAACCTGCTTAATGAAAGAGATCTCTCGCTCAAGTGTTCATATATAAATAAGAACAACTAACAGCTAAACTAAGGACTACGCATAGGCGACTTTTTTTTTAAACTGTAGCACCAATTGTGATCACAGTTACACGTTGACAATATCCAGTACGAGCACAGTACCGTTCGTATGCTACAAGTTTTCCATTGTAATTTCGCAGTTGTATTGTCATACATTAAGCATGGGAGGCTCAAAGCCGCCGGATCCGTTTATCTGAGTGGCCGTGCTAGCGGAGCGGGGCGAAACCTGGGGGGAGCGTGACGTCAGCGGCCAACGCCAGCGTGCGGGCATAGAGAAATGAATTGCGCGGGCATGGGATATCGTCGCGTGGTTAGAGAAACGGGAGCAGATGCGCGCCTTGTGTAAAATGATGACGTCGCGTGGGAAACAAAACATCAAGACGCTAGCTGGCTCGCGCTCACGGCTACTACGCCACATCATTCTTCCTGTAGGTGGCGTCGTGAGGCTTCAGACGTAAAATCCCTATATAAGAAAAGTACCGCCATCTACTCTTTCCTCCGCCGCCTCCTCTCCTAAACGCTTGCTTTTTTCTTTACTTTTTGCTTGCAAAAGCCAAGTCGACGGTGGCGCACCTAGAAAGTCCACGTTGAAGCTTTCAGGCCGGGCGCGCGCCGCCGCCGCCGCCGCCGGCGACTGCGGCTGCGCAGAGGACTTTCAACATGGCTCTGAGACGGAAAAAAAGAAAATATAAAGAAGTGAAAAGCGCGCGCTATCATCGTCCAATCGGATATACAGGAGAGAGAGAAGCGGCGTTTATCAAAGGATTGCGGTACTTTTCTTATATAAGGACTTTATTCATACGCGGTGATTCGCATATCCTAAACAACCTGCGTAGTGGTTGCCGCGTTGGAGCGGAGCGTTGCTCCAAAGCAAACGAAGGCGTCTCAGCCGAACACAAGAAATCTTCTTAAGGAAATCAAGGTGTCCCAACAGAACTCCAAAGATGGACCCGTGCTTAAATGTTTATAACGAACCTGCGACAGATCATCCCAAATTTTATTTTAAGAAACAATACAGGCTAGATATACCGGGTGTTCAAAATTAAGCTTTATGGTTTTCTTAAAATGAGGCACTGGGAGGCACGTGAAAACCACCTGCGCAAATAAGTTATGTGGCCAGGGGGACACAAAGTGAGATGATAATTATCGCTAGTCAGCAGCCGAATTGACTAAAATTGAATAATTAACTTTTTATTGACTGCAGTAAGTGTGTATGTTTGTATTCAAAAGTTAGAGGCAGTCGTGTTTCTACACAGTTTCACTTCGAAGAATCCTTCTTTACTCGCGGACAACTTTCTGTGGCAATGAAGGGAAAGCTACGGAGGCAAAGCGCTCACGAGTGAGGGTGCTTCTGAAAAGAGTCCTGCGTTTTAATCCACGTTGGTTTATGTTGGCGAAGAGTAAACATAAACAGCTTATTAGCAACAGTTAAATAAGACAGAACACACCACTGAGTGTAAAAGTTTACTCATTTTGCGGCTTTTACCTTCCGCGTCGGGGCAAATGCGAAATCGTCGCACGTGGAAGTTGCGTCGATTCAGCGTCTGTTCCGAGCAACCAAAAGCACTGTCAAACGCTGCCGGACTACTTGGCGCGATAACACATGTGCAGCATCCACGCGCCCGTAGCTTTCCCTTCATTGCCACAGAAAGTTGTCCGCGAGTATAGCGTGTCTATGCTCCGAGATATCCAACTACAAATTTTCATTGTCGTTTGCATGATTACGCATGCAAGAGAGTGAGGATCGGCGCAAAGCTCCTCCCTTAATGTGCCGCGGCTGTTGGGTACGGCGCTTATGGCGAATTCCATTGGGAGAACAGGAGCACTCAAAAGCACGCTGAAAGTGCTCGTTCCAGAGGCGACGTGTTTCAGTGGTCGAACAGGAGTGGGAGCACCGTCATCCAGTGGTAGAACAAGAGCAGTTTCGCTGCGCCGAGAGCAGCCGGGAGCAGTCCGGACTGCTCTCGCCTGAAAAGCGGAGTACGGAGGAAGTCACGTGACTTAAACCGTCATATCCTCATTTCTTTTTATTTTGCTTCAGCCGGCGCGCGCGGCGGCAATGGCGGCAGCCAAGTGTAGTTGGTGTTTTGGTACCGCTGTTTTTGACGTCGGTGATACGAGCGAGCTTCGCAGCGATTTAGCGACAGATCCTGGCATTTATAGTCCGCCTTGCTTCTCGTTGGATGCGCGGGGGACAGCGGCAGCAAAGCGTCGTCGCCTTGCTGAAGTGCTTGAGACGCTCGACGGTGACAGCAGCGAAAGCTGCTGGAGCTCAACTTCAGATTCAAGTTGCAGTTTCAGATGATCTTCGCAGGCGGACGCTTTGTGGGATGCGTCGGCGCTGCACAAAAGTATGTAGTACGTGGCCGCAAACGGTGACATGATTACGCCCGACAGATTACAAGACGATCACGCGTGTTTTGCCGCTCTCCTGCAGAGAATGGGACGTCGATTGCTTTAGTCACATGGTGCATTTCTCCTCACACGTCCCCCTCCCACCTGCTCTCCGAATGCACGCCGTATTCCAGTGGCGGGTCGAGTGTGCCTGCTCTCACTGCGCTGTCGCCCGCCTCCGCACTGCGCGGCGCCCTGCTCCTGTTCTCCCAATGGAATTCGCCATTAGTCTGACAACGCGGCGGAGGCATTGGCAAAGATAATAACTGTCCCCCTTCCCCTCACGGCTGGCGAAATAAAAAAAAAATCGAAGAACCGTAACCGCTGTCGTAACACTCGACCGCGCAGCCTGTAAAGATGGCGGCAGCTGCCATGCCGAGATAATGGCGCGCGCAGAGAAGCCGGAGGGCAGTGCGCGTGCGTAATGGTGACCAGACGACCGGGCATGGTCCTTGCCTGGGCTACGCAAATAAAGTGACTGCTGATTTCCAAGTATTGTAAGTTTTATTGAAATCAAAAGCAACAACGGTACCATCAACAGCAGAAACCTTTTTAGCTATGCTAACGAATATTTCATACTGCCGCTTTAAGTTTGGTGTTGTCATGCACAAATTTCATGACAACATTTCACACATCAAGATGTCAATGCCCTAAAAATGTTCAAAATGCCTCTCTTCCACAGCAACGCAAAGCATACACCGCTCTCGCGTCGAGTCGATAACTCTGCGCAGTACAATTGAAATTTGGAGTTGGATATCTCGGAGCACGAACCGCTAGAATAATTCTTCCGAGAGATACTGTGTATAAACACGACTGCCTCTAAGTTTTCAATACAAAGATACCCACTTACTGCAGTCGACAAAAAATAATTGTTCAATTTTAGTTAATTGGGCTGCTTACAGCGATAATTATCATCTCACTTTGTGCCCCCCTGGCCACATAACTTAATTGCACAGGTGGTCTTCGCGTGCCTCCAAGTGCCTAATTTTAAGAAAAGCATCAAGCTTAGTTTTGAACACCCTTTATTATCAGGCACAGCCGCTAAGCACATGGCTGTATTGGGTAATGTCATTTTCCTATAAGCTCGGAGAAACCGATACCTGGCTTCGCTATAGGGCTTCTTCATCTTTCTGGGGTTTTACGTGCCAAAACCAGTTCTGATTATGAGGCACGCCGTAGTGGAAGGCTCCGGATTAATTTTGACCCCCTGGGGTTCTATAACGTGCACTACAACGTAAGCACACGGGCGTTATTGCATTTCGCCTCCATCGAAATGCAGCCGCCGCGGCCGGGATTCGATCCCGCGATCTCGTGCTCAGCAGCGCAACGCCTGAGCTGACTGAGCCACCACGGCGGGCTACAGGTGTTGCTCTAGCCGTATAAAACGCGGGTTTATCGTGAGTAGAAACGGTGAATTTCGGTAAATGAGAGAGGCTACTATCATCATCATCATCATCATCATCATCGACAAAAGCTGACCCCCCACCCCCTCAGAAAAAACCTGGATCCGCCCCTCACCGCAGGCGGCAATAGACGAGCGGACAGGATCAGAACGCAGGGGTGACCGGAATATATAGAGCGTCTGCGTGTGAATGCTTTCGACAGATGCCGTATTCTTGTAGTTGTAATTCCCAACGAGCGACATTCTTTACCATTGTGTATGGTCCTTGAGATCAAGTATCTCCAGTCTACTCTTTGATACAACTTTTCACTCTTCTTCTGACACTAAGCGCGTTGTAGTCAGGAGTAGGCGCTCTCCGGGCTCTGTTTGCCGACTATCATGGTGATTCAAGTCTCCTACAACGTTGCGCAAGTTGTACACAACAGTCACTCTTCCTCAACTCAAATATGCGTCGGTCGTCTGGAATGGCATTTCTAGATCCAACAGTGACATTATAGATTGGGTGCAGAAAATGTTTCTAATCATATCATCATCACCGCTTCGCCAACACAGACACTGGACCTTGTTCTAGCACGGTTGGATTATTGCAATTTCCTTTACTTCGCTGCCGACGCAATCATGCCGAACTTCTGTTTCGTTTCAAGCTCCATCACCGTATTCTCACCTGCCCCGCACTCCTTAGTTGCATAATGTTTCGTATTCT
Organism: Dermacentor silvarum; assembly: GCF_013339745.2. NCBI lineage: Eukaryota > Metazoa > Arthropoda > Arachnida > Ixodida > Ixodidae > Dermacentor > Dermacentor silvarum. The sequence goes on from NC_051157.2 coordinate 97,612,355, forward strand.
ACGCAAGATCACCAAAGAACATAGGCATTTCCATGTCCCTGCCTGTCATCACCAACACTCGACCATCCACAGAATTCAGTCTTTGTAACGCTTATTTCACGATCTCGATATTTTTCATAGCTCACTGTAATTGTTCTTTTCCGAGCTATGCATTCTTGTTTCATAGTTTTACACATTCAACAGCATTTCTCCTCTTCTTTCTTTTGTATTTACTTTGGGTATTGTTGTATGTACACACTTTTCATAACTGTTCTTTTTATTCATTGGGTTTGTTTTCTCGTATTATGCCTTGTTCTCACTTGTTGTTTATATGTTTCTCTTTCTCTTTTTGTGTTGCTTATATTGCCCTGTAGTTCTCATTATTATGTTCTTTATTGTGTGTGTATGTGTGTGCGTGCGCCAGCACTCATATTTAGGGTTCTTCCTGGGACCGTTAAATGATGATTGGTTGATTGATTGATTGATTGATTGATTGATTGATTGATTGAGAGTAGAAAGGAACACCGCGATCACCTGCTTTTAGAGGAGGAAAGAGTAATGTAAAGAGAGAAGAGGAGGGCACATCAGGTCACACACTCAAAGGAGGAACATTGTAGGCAGAGTCCATTTCCATACGTGTAAGTAATATCGCACAACAGCTTTGTGGGAAGCTCGTTCTTTTGGGCGAAAGAAGTGAGTGAGTCAGGATAGTGGATGGTGAAGCTTCCGGAACTATAGTTTAAAGGGATATAACGAAACTTGTTTTAACACGACTGTGAAGCAAGCTTCGATGCTGAAGTTGTTTGATAAAACCGTGTTTTTTTATTGCGATAGCAATTATATGGACACTTACAACCGGATTTCTGTCGTCGGCGTCGCCGTCGCCGTGAGTTTCCGCATAGATAAAATCTTCGTGCGCCGTATGCCCGAGCGGAAGCGTGCGGGGACGCAAGCTATCACGGATAGCGAACGCACTCAATCTCCACGCGCAAGCAAGGAAGCGGGAAGCGAGCGCAGGAGTGGGGGGGGGGGGGGCGCACTTCTACTCTGCCAACAACCGCGCTCGTCATTCGCCCGCACTGTCTCTGATCTCCACACGGCTCTGACCTTTGTATGCGCTGTGCATTCGCCGCTCAGTTTCCGTTCCGTTGAAGCGATAGACCGCACGTACCTTCGCCCGCTGCGGCGTATTCGCTTGCTGCCAGCGTTTTGACAGTCGTTGTCTGCAGTCATTCAGTGTGATCTCTTCATGTTTGTGCGCGCTCACACCACGCTTGTTCATTCGGTTAGTAATAGTTGGGCCACATTTTCCAACGCACGCTACACATGCAATGCTGCCCGGATCGGCAGTGCAGCGCTACAGGTGTGTCCCTTCGCACGCGCTGCCCACGGGAAGCGCTTCTCATCAACACCGCCGTTTCACACGCGCCTTCTCGTGGTCATCGAGTCTCTCTTCATGTCCGGTCTATACTTACGCCGCAGCAGACCTGCTTACTTAATCAGCTCATGTTTGCTACAATTCATATTGCTACCAAAGCCGCTCACCTTACTTCGTGTGGCATTGCTATTGTTGCTATCGCATTCATTGCTTCGCCCGTTAGGGCGAAACTGTGACATTTTTTTCAACCGTAAACTCAATTACCCAAAACTTCAAAATGGGATTCGCATGAATGCTGAGACATCGGCTGGTATGGACGCAGCTATTCTTTCCGCTCGATTTCAATGTCACTCTTACCATCCCTCGTTCACGGCCGGTTTGATCCGGTGATAACGCGGGCGGAGAGCTGCTCTGACCAATGACGAAGCACGAGAAGGAATGTCGTTGAAATAGAATCGCTACATTATCCGGCCCCCAACACACACTGCGGTCTCAACAGCGAAATTAAATGTGCAGACATTTGTTACACGCAAGTAATTTCGTGGCTGGTTACAGGGTGTCCAACTATCATGCACCAAGATTTAAAATATGCAAACGCCACGTAGAAACCCAGAACCTAGGTAATGTTTTCTTCCATTGCTTGGAGATATTAAGATTATTTTTTGCATTCCGCATAATTACATAATTAGTCTTAATTAATCAACTTATCAATTATTATAATTACATGAAAAGTGCAAATGAGAAAATTGTAGAGCACATGAAAACTCCCGATACTGATTTCGGTTTCTCAGTACGTGCTACATAAAAGTGTGTTTCCGAGCGTGAAAGAAGCCCGCGAATACACGTAAAATTGCCGCACGACTGGCCGCTCGAGGTACTTTGCTGAACACCCTGTGGACTTATAGTTGTGACACCCTGTTAATATAAAAGGAAGATCCTCCCCAAAAAGAGTTTGTTGACCGGCTAGTACTCTACAAAAATAAGTATTTTCAGCCCGAATAATGAAAAGGGCCGTGAAGACACACAAAACGATGCACACTGCACCCATGTACGCCACTTGTGTGCCTTTCATGTCCTGTTTATTCGTGGCACAAATATGCGGTTTTAAAGGCGTACCGAGATATATGTTCAAATGTGTAGGAAACTCTATACCAACATGCTTTTCTCACGCAAACGGATTACATTGAGCAAGTGTGAAGGTTAAGAAGCCCGTATGCAATATGGTTTCAACGACTCACTGTTCGAAATTGTCGATATTTGTTTCTGCTCGAATATGAGGAATAACCGCACTTATTAGATCTAGGGTAAATACCGACGTAATTTGAGGCTTGTTCCGTATTATTCCGGTGCAGGACAGCTGCGCATGCTGCAAATAGCCACCAGTTTCCTACAAACGCTTGGAGAAAGTCAGCTTGTTTATACAATGGCCTCCAGTCATTCAATAAGAATGTCTCGCCCTTCACGCTGCTGTTATGAATTGTTTGTCAGTTAGCCAATAGGATATTTTTTTTTCGTATTTTCTAATCTCATGTGAGTTCCATCTTTTGAAACCGGCATTCAGCGCTGTATTACCAGGCTTGGGCCCTTCAACGAACACAACTTTCTATGCTCCATCTCACATGTCGTTTGCAGCAGTGCCAAAGGTAGGGAGCGTAGACAGGTAATATCCACGCACAGCGGAATATAGTTTCGGGCGTAACTGTCTGATACGGCGGGATTAGGGACTTTTATTTTTGCTTAGTACATGGTACGTTATTACAGCGATACGTAACATGTTAGGACCTTTACGCATGCACGCCGTATACCGCGAATTACTGTGGCGATGGCAGACGACGCTGATCTATATATACATGTATATATATGCAGTTCCAGGTTCTCCCCCCCCATATATATATATATATTATATATATATATATATATATATATATTATATATATATATATATATATTGAGGGGGAGAACCTGGGGAGAACCTCCAAGTCAAAACTTGGAGCAATGGAACTACGTTGCCCTTTGAACATTGATGATGCATAGAACTGAAACGCGAAATTTCTTTGTGTATTTTTCACGTGTGCCAAAAAACACCATTACAAAGAACACATTACTATGTAAACACTTAATTCGCTAATGAAACGATGGTATGAAATAGTACTGTATTTTTTTTTCAGGAACATTTTAAATTCCAAGTCATGGCAGTTTTCTTCTTTAATTTGTATGATCCTGTGAGGTGTGTGTCTGTATTTCTTGTGGTGTCTGTTACGTGCAATGTGCGTATCATTTGCTTTCTCAGCATTCCCACCTAGAAGTAGCGGTGTGAGACGTACCCCAGGTGAACCTCTCTATGATTCATGAGGAGCTTCTCTCTCTCGCTTTCTGCGCATATCGTTTTTTTTTTTTTTTTTTTTTTTGTAACGATGGCAAGACGGCGTTTCACCGCGCCGTATTTCTATACCTTGAACCTCTTGTTGAAATTGCCTCAAGTTTTTTTTTTTTTTTTTTTTTTTTTTTTTTTTTTTTTTTTACTTTCATTGTGTTTCACAGCCTTACGGGCGGAAATTTTTTCTTTCGTTGCACTTAGCCGCTACCTTCATGAATTCCCGCGACGTCGCACAAACCTTACTCTCC
>NC_051157.2:97616436-97647790 GCF_013339745.2 Dermacentor silvarum
TCGGTGAAGACATCACCCCAGAAGAGTTGTGTGATGTATTGGTTGTAGGATCACTCCAGAAAGAGGTAGGAAGCAGCACGCATTAGCACAAACACAAATCAGACTTATATTGGACACACGTAATACATGGAAACAGCACATATTCAACAGTTCCCCAAAATATGTTCTAGAAGATATACAGCTAATATAGGTTAGTTAACTGTAGTCGGCCTACAGTTCATGTAGAAGCAGGTGTCGCCATGTCGGAGGACGTTGGCGAACCGGTTGTCGGACAGCAGCGTCGGACAGCTGGTCGGACATCAGGGCCTAACTATAGGGTCGGATCGCCTCGTGAAGCTCCGGTGGCCATGCGCCACAGTCGATGTACCGGAGCCTCGCGTGCCCGGTTACCCGATGGCGGGGTTTGCGCTCCGAAGAACACTGCGGCAGCTTACCGGGTCACGTCCACAGCTGGGCGAGGTAGCCCTGTGGCCGCTCACCCAAACGCTCAATCAGGCAGCCCTCCTGGACCAGTTGCCCAGCGGAAGAACTGGACGAGGTGGCCTCTCAGCTGGTGACAGCTTTAATTGGGGTGCAGACGTAGTGACGCGGGCGGCGATAGCTCCTATGGGCCGAACGCCCAGCGAGGAAGCTCTGCCGTCGAACGCCGAACCTCGCGCACTGCTCACACCACGGCCACGCTCCCTCGACCCACGCTCTTCGAGGCGCCACTGTCACCGCGCACCCATCGGTGCCGATGATGATGATAACGACATTAAAGTGCATATCCACTCATGGGTATCGGCCAAGAGTCGGTGTCCTCTTCGCCACCGCACGGCACACTGTCTTCATAACTTTAAGTTTGCTACTCCCGTGTGCAATATATTATCACAATACCCCCCTTTTCGAGAAAGTTGTTCACAACTATTCTAACACAAGGACGCAGGATGAAAACAAAAAAGGATAATGTCCTGTACGTTTGCCCGATTAGACATATGAGCACAAGGCACAAATAGTTCACAGGTCATTGCGCATAGTTAAAGTACGAATTAAAACACAAAGTGCAGTTCTGTTGCCAAAGCGTCTCACAGGGGAGTACGATTGGTTTGCACAGCTCACTATCAATGTGACGCCAGCTCCGTCGCTGCAGCAGCTCGGCGAGAAATGGTCAGGCTCTGGAACAATGTTGCTTCGGTGTCAGTTAAAGGAGGTAGACGCGGGCTTTGAGGTCACGCGAAGCCTTACACTCCGACACGTGGCTCTCACCAGGTAGGTTAACACTCGGGCCTACACCCGACCATGTTGCGGACTCCTACGATCCTGCCTGGTTCCCTTGGAGGACGACGCTGAGGTTGGAGACAGCGGGAAGCCTTGCAACTAGACCTGTGGCTCTCCTCAGGCAGGCGAACACTCGGTTGTGTAGGCTGCCGCTCTCCGTACTTTAGCATATTTATATGCAATATTGTGTTCTTTCCACAGACTTCAATAACGTAATCAAAGTTATTTTTCCGTTCCATGACTTGGAATGGCCCTTTCCGTTGCATTAGAAGTTTGTTTGCGTCAGTTGGCAACAAAATGAGCACTTTGTCGCCTGGACATAATTTCCTAGGGCGACTTTTCCTGTCATAGTTGCTTTTTGTTTGCCACGAGCTTTCTCCAGCTGTGCATGCGCGAACTTGCATGTTTCCTCCAGGCGATTGCGCAAGTCAAAGACATAAGTGTATGTCGTTCGCGTTTCTCCATCTAGATCCTCGTTCGTCCATAGTTCCCTTAATACCGTCAACGGTCCTCGGACGTGTCGGCCGTAAATGAGCTGAAAGGGAGAGAACCCGAGGCTTGCCTGTGGAACTTCTCTATATGCGAAAAGCAAAGGGGCAAGGTATCTGTCCGAAGATCGCGGTCTCTCTTGGCACATTCTCTTTAACATCATCTTCAGGGTGCCGTTAAACTTCTCGAAGAGACCATTTGCATCAAATGATAGGGTGTCGTCTTGAGTAGCTTAATTGAGAGCAGTCTACTAACCTCTTTCATCAATTCTGACGTAAAGTTTGCTCCTTGGTCAATGACTATTTCATTTCATTTCATTTCATTTTATTTGGGCATTTTCACAATATACCCACGAAGGGGGCAAAAGGAGAGTGTGTCTCCTGACTAGGCCCACTCTCCGTGAAGCACTTCGGGCAGGTACAGCAGGACAGTACAGCATGTACAGTAATTTACATACAACCAATGAAGAAACGAGGAATACTATAGCAATTTGAGAAATATCAGATAGAGATGCAAAAAAAGAAAGAAAGAAAAAAAAGCTGTTCCTCAGCTTTAAATGCAGAATGCACTATGATCAGCACCATTTACAGGTTGAAATGTGAACCGACTTTTGGCAAACCGACGCGAGAAAAAATATCGATGAGTGCTTCTGCTACATGAACTGTGTCGATTGCAGGGAGTGCCACATCATCCGGATAACGAGTGGCAAAGTCGATTAACGTGAGAACATATCGGTTCCCATGGTCTGACTTTAGTGAAAAGGGCCTGATTAAATCAACAGCCACCCTTTCAAAAGGTGTACGTATCAAAGGCATGTTACCCAGCGGGGCGACTCCTACTTTCCCTTTAGGGGTTGTCCTTTGGCCCTTGTCGCACGACTTTACGAAGCGTTTTACGTCTCCGTGTACATCTGGCCAATAAAATTCTTGTAGGACACGATCGGTTGTTCTCCTGATACCTTGATGTCCTGCCGTGATACTTGCATGTGCCACTTCAAATATGTCATGTCTAAGTGCTTTTGGGACGATCACTTGCTTAAATGCTCTGCCAGTAGCCAGGCGGTAAAGGCGATACAGCAATCCTTTTTCTTCTATAAATTCGTAGCTGTGATCCTTTCCAGAGTTGAACGACTTGCCCACTTTGGCATAAATATGTTTCAGCGTCGGGTCTTTCCGCTGTTCTTCAATGAGTTGTCCTTTAGTCACGTCCCGGAAGACAATTCTTGGAACGCACAAAGGACGAATCTTGACTTTTTCTTCCTCTTCAGTTTTGGCTTTAGCCATGCTCGATACATGCTGAGGCTTCATAGGCGCCTTAGTCAGCTTGATTTTTATCGACGCCGACTCCTTGTTGGGAACAACGTGGTGCTTCCAGTCAGAATCCGGATCGTATGGTCCTCTGACGCCTGGAATATTTCCCAGAACAAGGTCGTAGAGGGGCTCGTCCATACAAGCCACTGTTAACTTGCCTGTACAGTACGGCGTGTTAACTTGTATGACAGCTTCAGGCAGGTAGTTTGTTGAGCCGTCTAGAAGAACAACGTTGTTTGTTTTTCTTGTCACATAAACCTCTGGAACAAGTTCTCGTCTGGCAATTGCGGTATTACAACTGGTATCTCGTAGCACGCGAACATTTCTTCCTAGCAGTCGGCCTTCAACCACTGGCATCCAGTCGATGAGGAAAGGTACAGCATTCCCAGGGTCCTCGTCGTCGCTGTCACTTGATCGGCGAGTCTTCTTTCCTGGACACTTTGATGCTTTCACTGGAAGAGTCCGAACTGGTGGAGATGCGGTAAGTGCACAGGAAGAACTCGGTTTGTTTTCCCCGTACTGATTTCGGCAATTGTCAGCTGTATGTCCCGTTCTGTCACACAACTTACACTTTTTCGTATGCTTAGGTGGGTTACGGCAATCAGGAGCCAAATGTCCAAACCTTTGGCAGAGTATGCACTTGAGTTGCGGTTTCCTGGGAACCAAAGGTTTTCCCACCGGAATCGTCTGTGCTATCGGGATCTTTTCCGAGGTTTGACAAATTCTGCGCTTCGAGAAAACGATCCGTTAAGCCAGCACGTTCGTCAAGGGATATGCACTCTCGCTCCTTCAAGAAAATCACTAGCTTTGGTTGACAACAACGCAGAAACTGTTCAGAGATCATGTTATCTCGTAGACCTTCCTACGGTTTAGGCACGTTAGCCATCTTAATCCAGTGATCAAAATAGGCCGAAATTCTTGCTGCTGTCTTTCAGTTTCGCCATCTACTGCTCGCGCTTTCCGAAACTTCTCTTGGTAGCCTTCAGCCATGAACTGAAACCTCTGTAGTAAAGCTTTCTTTACCTTCGGGTAGTCTAACGAATCGGCGGCAGTCATCCGGCCAATCACAGTTAAAGCTTCGCCAGTTAAACACATGCTCACAGCAAGAGTCCATTTTTCTTGTGCCCAGTCCTGCCCTGTTGCTACGCGCTCAAATCGCTGTAAGTGCGCGTTTCTCGTCAAACAAAGGAAGTAGCTTCTGTGGATTGAGGGATGACGAGGAAGTGCTGGGCGCAGGCAAAATTTTAGAAGCCGCTGCCGGCACATTCCGAGCTCCTTCCTGAAGCTGTAGCTTTAGCTGGAGGATCTCACGTTGTCTCTCGTCAGCTAAGCGCGCTAATTCAGCAGCCTCCTTGACGGCTTCTCGCTCCGCAGCTCTCTCGTCCCTTTGTTTTGCCTGTTTGGCCTCAATCCATCTCTGAAGTTCTGCGCCTGACAATCCTAGTTGGAGTCCTATAGCGGCAAGTTTCTCTAAATCCATGGTGCCGTTTACTAATGCGTGTCTGCGCTCAAGCGAAACTGCCCTCTTTCTCTGATTTTACGAGTGAATCCTGGCAGACTCGTCAGTTTTTGTTGTTATTGGGTGCAGGATCACTCCTGAAAGAGGTAGAAGCAGCACGCAGAAGCACAAACACACATCAGACTTATATTGGTCACGTAATACATTAAAACAGCACATATACAACAGTTCGCCAAAATATGTTCTTGAAGATATACAGCTAATATAGGTTAGTTAACTGTAGTCGGCCTACAGTTCATGTAGAAGCAGGTGTCTCCATGTCGGAGACGTTGGGGAACCGGTGTCGGACAGCAGCGTCGGACAGCTGGTCGGACATCAGGGCCTAACTATAGGGTCGGATCGCCTCGTGGGGCTCAGGTGGCCCTGCGCCACAGTCGATGTACTGGAGCCTCCGCGTGCCCGGTTACCCGATGGCGGGGTTTGCGCTCCGGAGAACACTGCGGCAGCCTACCGGGTCACGTCCACAGCTGGCGAGGTAGCCCTGTGGCCGCTCACCCGAACGCTCGATCAGCCAGCTCAGGACCGCCAGCTCTCCTGGACCAGTTTCCCAGTGGAAGAACTGGACGAAGTGGCCTCTCAGCTGGTGACAGCTTTGATTGGGGTTCCTAGGGGCCGGATAGCTCCTATGGGCCGGACGCCCAGCGAGGAAGCTCTGCCGTCGAACGCCGAACCTCGCGCTATGCTCACGCCACGGGCCACGCTCTTCAAGCCGCCACTGTCGACGCGCACCAATCGGTGTCGATGATGATGATAACAACATTAAAGTGCATACCCACTCATGGGTTTCGGCCAAGAGTCGGTGTCCTCTTCGCCACCGCACGGCACACTGTCTTCATAAGTTTAAGTTTGCCACTCCCGCGTGCAATATATTATCACAAGTTGACCGCCGAAATGGGCTGGCGCACCGCCCGTTCCCGCCGCCCCGACGAGAAACGTGGCCAAAATTCATCTCGCGACGACCCACCTCATTCGCAAGACTCCCACTCTCGCTCTAAAACCCGGAAGAACGTTAAATCTCAAGTCATGAAGGCCGGACGTATGCCCTAATTACCCAAGAACGAAATTAAGATCATCGTCAGACCGAAAGGGGCACTAAATATCCCCAAAGTCGGCATCCCCACTGTGACTACAGCCATTTACCAAGCTACACAACTGAGCCTGGTAGAAACCCAAGACGACACGATCTGCCCGAACGTTCAACAAAACATCGTCGTGATCAGCACGCCCCGAGCCCACAATGCTGACAGGTACGTGCGCATGAAATCTATCCACGTCAATGGTGTCACCCACGAAGTCAACGCATACGAGGCAGCCCCGGACGACACTACCAAAGGAGTATCCGAGGTATTCCCCTCACCGACAGCGCCCAGAAATTCGTCGTAAACATCACAAATGTCCGCAATCCGCTAGCCCTGGCCGCCAAGCGCATCGGTTCCACCACAACCATCGTCATCGCCTTCGATGGACCCAGTGTGCCGTACGTGGTCCATTACGGTGACACTGATCCCGTGTTCCTTGTACCGCAAGCAAATCGACTTATGTTACCACTGTGGCCGTCTCGGGTACCGCATGGATGCTTGTCTATTCCCTAACAACAAGATCTGCAGGGGCTGCGGCGCCCGCAATCCCGACCAACACCATCAGTGAACCCCCAAGCGCAAGCTGTGTGATGAACCCCACCCCACGGCGGACAAAGGGTGCACAGCCAAATACAAAATGCCATACGTCATCCGGAAACGCCTCTGGGAACAACCTACGCCACAACAATCAACACTTCAACCAAGTGATTTCCGGCCTATGGACACCAAACACCGCTCCCGCTCGCGCTCGGGAGCAGGAGCAGGTCATTCCCCGTGAAGATCCACGTCGACCCCAAGAGGCCGACAGATTTCAGAAAAGGTGAGCTTCGCAGAGGCTGTGACACGCGTCTCGCGAAAGGGTCCAGTCACGTCCCCCCCCCTTACACCTAAACAAAATACAATGCTGTCATTGATCAACTTAAGAGAGAAAACGCAGTTATGCGCGACTTCATTCAAAAACTCACACAGGAGGTTCAGAGTCTAAAGCAACCCAAAACAACAACCCACACCCAAAGCCCCAGAACCCCCTAGCGTCACACCTTCAGAGGAGCCCCCGACGCCGGCCCCAGAAAAGAGAGCCCTCCAAGGAGGAGCTACGGGGAAGGTGCGTTCCGAAGTCAAAGACATGCTCGTGTCGCTACAGAGCACCGTCGAAAGTCTCCAAAACGCTCTGCTCGACGTAATGCAAAGAGTCACCGCCATAGAAAACAACCTCCAGACCCTTTTCACCTCACCCACCCCCGTCAACCCAGCTATAATCAAGGACACGGTGATATAATCATGACACGGCTATAATCACCGACACAGTGATATGGCAGTGGAACTGTCGAGGCTACCGCCACAAACAGCCCGTTCTTCGTCAACACCTTCGCACATCTTCACGTCAACCGGATGTACTCATACTCATACTGACAAATAATACCGTGACCCTCTCGTCGAGATGGCACGCCGCCCTGCGCAGCTCCCACCTCGACGACCAACTCTGGGCTACCCAGCAAGCCTGCGAGGCGGCGAAGAGGCAAGACATCGATGTCCCCACGTGGGAGGCTTAGGCCCAGCCAGCTAAACTGCTGGTTTAAGTAAAAGTTTGTTCCTCCTGCTCCTCCTCCTAATGATAATAGCATAATGAAATAAGCAATATACAAAGATCGTACGATGTCAGGTGGAAAATAAGTTTTTGTCTTCATGATAATGTGAATGCCAAATGCCATCTTTTTCACAAATCGGGCGTATCCATGAAATTTTAGTTCAGTATCTAAGATGACGCAAAAAACCGTGCTTTGTTCGAAATCTATGATGTAATCGCCATTGTGAACATAAGGTCGAAGGTCGGTTGAAATTCGTGGGGAATGGAACACCATTGACGTGGTTTTATTGGGATTAATGTGCAGATGAATATTTTGGCACGATAAAGTAATATTGTTTAAGTCGGCGTTAAGGTTACACTACAGCGTGGCAATTGGTTTACTGGATGTAAAGATGGTGGTGTCATCTGCATAAAGTATGCACTTGGTCTTAGCAAGAATAGTAGATAGGTCATTAATAAAGATCTGAAATAAAAGTCGGTTAAAATTGATCCCTATGAGACTCTTACGTTATTTAGCTTGGATGACGAGCGATGGCCGTTAACCCGTACCATTTGAGGTCAGTTTCTCAAGTAGTTTTTAATAAAGTTTAGGGGAGGCGCAGATATACCGAATGATTGAAGTTTATACAATTAGTATGTGATGGTTTCTTGTGTCGAAGACCTTCATCAGATCGATAAATAACTTGCTTAATTTCTTCAGTTAAATTATTGAGTGCCAGTTGAATTGAATATCCTCAGCGAAATCCGAATTTCTGAGGAGACAGAACGCAAAATTTCTCTAACTAGTGTATTAATCGAGTGGGGAATAGCTTTTCAATCACTTACCAAAAAGGGATTAAAATTGGCCTGTAATTCTCTACTGTAGTCTGATCACCTTTCTTGAAAACAGGCACTGTTCTATCAGCTTTAGGACAGCCCGGAAACACCCCTGCAGTGACCAATTTGTTAGTGATTTGTTCCAAAACATAGGATATTTCATTCGAAATTAGTTTTACTTTACCAGGATCAATATGGTCTACGCCAGCGCTTGTACTCTTCAGAGATGTGTTGACCTGATGAACTTCATGTGCAGTCATCGAATGCAGATAAAAGGAATGATTACATCGAGGTATAGCAGGTAAAGGGCATGCCGGCTGCTGCGTATCCGTAGATGCGCAAAATTGCTCCCTCAATGACAGAAACAGGAAACAGATGCCGACCAAGGTGAAAAAAAAGAACCTTTGTCGACGTCTGTTTCCTGTTTTCGCCATGATTCTTCCCAACTAGACTAGATTTCATCTGATCCTCGACTTCACGCTTACTGAATGCATTAGATATTTTATCAGGATGAGTATACATTTCGTCGCCTTGTTTTATTTCTATTGTCGTCTCTGATCAATTATTTTTGTTCAAAAGCTCTAGTACTTTTCCAGCAACGCGTCGTGTTGCTTGTGTTTTTTTACAGTAAGATCCTGGTAAATTTTGCACTTAGCACGCCCTAATAAAGAAGATAACGTTGCAGAGTATTTCTGTAACGGGAATTTAGTGTAAGGTTAAAAGGCTGCGGCTAATTTCTTACCGTCACTGCTGACCAACATATTAAGACATAGAATGAATCGCTTTGGCCAAGTTCATGTATCCACGAAGTCCGATGATGATGATGATTATGATGGTTTATTAGCATCCCCTTTGAAATGGGGTGTTGATAAACAGCTGCAAAGTCTGTAAAATACCCAAATATTGGTAACTCATTAAAACCTAATTAGTCAGTTATGCATTTCGATTTCTCGCGCACGTAATTAATGCCCGCCTCTTCGAGTAGACCATCTCAAGGACGTGCTCAAGAATCAGGCTCAAGAATCGTGCTATCTACTACAGGTGATTAAAAAAACACCTGAAAGCTTCGCAGAAACACCTGGTATGGATTGCATAAAAAGTCCGTGTATCCAAATAGTCGGACCAACTTAAATCACTGAGTATGGGGCAATGTGTACATAAGTACAGTTCTTCGCCGAATCTCTTTGCCGCTGACATTGGTCCACGAAGCATACCCATTCCCGTAGATGCGGGAATGAGTATGCACCGCTGTTCAATGAATCTGTTTGACGCTGAATCGGAGCACTGATTATGTGCCAATTGTTCTGTGTTGGTCTTCACTGAACCTTATTGATGACATTTTGGGTTACTGTGTATGTTACACTGATTGTGCGGGAAGCGAGGGAAGAATTCTCTGCGGTCATATGTACCGGCGCAAATCTATGCCGCAAATCTCGCCTACGTCTTCTCGAGTACTACAATGCCTCATGGATCAATGGGGAGGTTTATACGGAATGGTAGGTTTCTTGTTCTCCGCAAGAAAAGTAGAGAAGTACCTATCAAAAAGGGGTCAGGCAAGCAGACACAATCTCTCCAATGCTATTCACTGCTTGCATTCAAACTCTTAGACTGGGAAGGCTTAGGAGTGAGGATCAACGGCGAATATCTCAGCAACCTTCGGATTCCAGAGGTCCTATGCAGCGACAATGGGGACGAATTACAGCAAATGATTGAACACCTTAACCGAGAAAGTTTAAGAATTGGCTTGAAGATTAATACGCACAAGACAAACATAAGAAATAGCCTGACAAGGGAACAAGAATTCAGGATTGCCAGTTAGCCTCTAGAGTATGTAAAGGAGTACGTGTATCTAGGTCAGTTACTCATAGGTGACCCTGACCATGAGAAAAAAATTTACAGAAGAATAAAATTAGGTTGGAGTGCATACGGCAGGCATTGCCAAATCCTGACTGAGAGCCTACCACTGTCGTTGAAAAGAAACGTGTACAACCATTGCATTATACCGGTGCTAACATATGTGGCAGAGACTCGGAGGTTAACTAAGAAGCTCGAGAATGAGTTAAGGAACGCACAAAGAGCGATGGAACGACAAATGTTTGGCCTAACGTTAATGAGACAGGGAGAGAGCGGTCTGGGTCAGAGAGCAAACGGGTATAACCGATATTCTAGTCCGACATTAAGCAGAAAACGTGGAGCTGGGCAGGCCATGTAATGCGTAGGATGCATACCCAGTGGACCATTCGAGTTACAGAATGGATACCAAGAGAAGGGAAGTGCAGTCGAAGACGGCTGAAAACTAGGTGAATTGATGAAGTTAGGAAATTTGCCAGCGCAAGTTGGAATCAGCTAGCGCAAGACAGGGGTAATTCAAGATCACAGGGAGAGGCCTTCGTCCTGTAGTGGACATAAATATAGGCTGGTGATGAAGATGATGATACATAATGGAAACTTGCTAAAGTTGTTCCTATATTGAAGCCAGGGAAACAGCCAACAGACGACGCCTCCTTCAGACCCATATTTCTGCTTAGTTTGGTAGGGAAGCTATTCGAAAAAATTATTCACAAACGACTAAAATGGTTCCTGGAAAGTACGAAAGATTACCCGGAAGAAATAAAAGGCTTCCTTGTGGACCTTAAAGAGGTCCATAATTCATAATTTCATTGTCTTGGTCTGATCAATTGAAGAGGGATTGGTTTGTGGAAACACACCTGCTGCATAATTTTTGGGAATTAAGGCAGCATATGACTCCGTGTATCATAAAGTAATACTTGAGGCTTTGGAAACCCTTGGTTTTGGAGGTTGGCTTTACGCATGGGCTGCAGACTATCTTCAAGAACGCCAACTTTCAGAGGCGTACCAACTATTTCTCGAGTGGGGGGGCAAACCGCAGATCTGACTCTCTCTCTTTCTTCACACACACACACACACACACACACACACACACACACACACACACACACACACACACACACACACACACACACACACATTTATATATATATATATATATATAGAATTACTATTATAATAAGTGAAAAAGCCTGGAAATGCATCTGTCAGGTATTTTATTTGTAACGTAGACCTATTTCTCAATAACAAATGGTGAACCATCGAGGCCCGAATAATTATTTGAATTTGCATTTATTTCTTGTCGCTATAAAATCTAT
This sequence comes from Dermacentor silvarum, assembly GCF_013339745.2. Lineage (NCBI taxonomy): Eukaryota > Metazoa > Arthropoda > Arachnida > Ixodida > Ixodidae > Dermacentor > Dermacentor silvarum. The sequence continues at coordinate 97,627,662 of NC_051157.2, forward strand.
ATGTGATGCAGGGACAAATGGCATTGAGTGCCCAGAGGTCCCTGATCCAACCCAGTAGCAGCAGTACAGCTCACAAAAAAATGCACATTTGATGCAGTCAATTTTACTAATTAAAGAATTTTACTTTGTGTTTAAGTCTACAGCATAAATGTATCGCTAGTTAATGTAATAGTACTGTCGGGGTTATACAGAACGAAGTACAATCAACATAAATTACTGTCAATACTAAAAAGAAAAAGACGGCAGAGGTGTGCGAACTTGGTGAATTACAACCCGATTTTTAGTGAAGCTGTTTTTTTTTTTGAACAGTTGCACTAAATGTTTCAGTTTCATGTAAGTACATCGCATACTTTGAAAAGTTACCCGTATATTAGTGTTCCGTTTTAAACCTTGCACCCGTGTAATAATTTGAAGCACTTCTTGCTGGAAATTAAAAAAAACAGTAATTCAACAATACACATCTTACATCGTCAGAAAATTATTGCGATAGCAATTATATGGACACTCAAAAGCAGATTTCTGCCGTCGGTGTCGCCGTCGCCGTCGCCGTGAGGTTCCGTATGACGTCAATGGAGATGAAAGCGTCGCCGCGCGCCGAACGCTGTATGTGCGAGTGAAAGGGCGCGAGGGACACGCGCTTTCACGGGGAGTGAACGCACGGCGGAGAACAAACGCGCGTTCTGCTCTCTGCTCCCTTAAGGGCTGCAGAAGTAGGCGTCTCTTTCCTCCTCTACAATCACCATATATGTAGAGCAAACGTGCCTTCTTCCGACGCACGAAAGGCCGTGGGGGGGAGGAGGAGGGAAGGGAGGCAACGTTTAGATGCGGCACCAAGTGCCTATTTATATCAGAGGCTCCGGCAACAGTCACCAACGCCGCACGCATTTTGAGCGAACGCGGGCAAGACGCCGACGGCGTCGACAACAGTTCGGCGTGTTGCCGGTGCTGCTGCATGTCCAAGTTTATACAGCTGATAAAGCTGCTATCATTACTCCGTATAGCTCTCTTCAAATTTGCTATCGCAAGTGATGCTTCACCTTTAAGGTGAAACTGCGACAACATTTTTTTTATTATCCCCACATATAAACAAGATGCCTTGTGTAGCTCACCGAGGACACCGGAGAAGCAACCTATACGCACCCCGTATGGTGCACGGGAACAAATGGGAAAACAAGGGTTTAGTAATTATCTGCAAGACTTGCATTTAAACCAGGAAAGTGACATTTTCGCAACGCACTGCGCTTAAAATTCTCCCTATTTTCATGGAATTTCAAGTCCATATCTCATGCAATTATTTTAGGAGTCGGGGAAAGCGGCGGTATGGCACCCTGGAACACTTCAATATGTAACTATCTACAAATGCTTGCAATGAACCTATACAAAAAAAAAAGCATTGATCGCTCGTCACTCAGGATATTGTTTCGTACTTCGAATAAATATTAACACCGTGTCCCGCATAGTTTACTGAGGATACCGGGATCAACAACATGATGCCATGTAGGGAAAGCGAGTATTCAGTAACGGTTTTTCAAGTACGTAAGCAACCACCGCAGTTCAAATTTTTGGAACACGTCACAATATGGTGCTCTTCATTTCTTCAAAATATAAAATATCTGCTGTTCTTGCTCCTGCCGGAAAACAAGTTGTAGGGTAGCCCTTATTCAGAAAAGGCCTTAAAATGAAATCGATAAAAAGTGACACAGGCCTTTAGAAAAAATTCAGTTAAGTGTTCTATTGGCACTGAAATGGCTCTGCACGTTCGACCGAGGTCACTTTCACGAACATACCATCTCGCAGACCCTCATGTAATGTCCCGTTCTGGGACCTTTCAGGTATCATGAATAAATGAACTTGCATATAAAATCCTAATCCTTTCTAAACAAGAATATTCCAGTGCTATCTATGACAACCACCAGGCTAATATGATGAATTCCCTTGAATCGGTTCAGAACCGTGCTGCCAGGTTCATTCTCTCTGACTACTCCTATAATACAAGTGTCTCAGCCTTAAAATCCCGGTTTTGTCTTCCCTCGCTCACCTCCCGCCGCAAAAGTGCTCGTCTTTTTTTTTATTTTTTAGGTTCTTTCATTCGCTGCCCGCAGGTAACCAAATCATCATTCCAGCGCATCTTTTCTCCCGCCATACGCATCCCAATGTTGTGTATCTACCACGCGCCCATTCCACCACGTATCAGCGTTCTTTTTTTCTGCACACAGCCCGAGAATGGAATACCCTTCCTTCTGACATCGCCCTCATCACCGACATTTGCCGTTTCAAAACTGATATCGAAGACCATCTTTCAAGTCACGCCACCTCAGCAGAACTGATAGTTGGGTGAGTTGGTACGAATTCATAGTGAAATCTTTTCCGTGTCGATAGTGCGCGCTAAAAGATTTCACTATGGATCACGCCACCTAACCTGTCCCGCCATTTTTCTACGTGCCCACCCCTCATGTAATGTCCCGTTCTGGGACCTTTGAGGTATCATGAATAAATGAATGAATGAATGAATAAATAAATAAATAAATAAATAAATAAATAAATAAATAAATAAATAAATAAATAAATAAATAAATAAATCACGACTTATCACGAAGATAAGTCGTGATTACACAAAGAAATTTGGCAGTTACACCTGTAAGTGGTTTGATTGGTTTTTATGATGGTGATAAGATATATATTTATACTGGAACGCTACGTAGACTATCTCTGGACGGACATTCAATAGCTCCAGCATTTGATAATCCAATCATTTCGTGCAGTAAGGCACACCCATCGTTGGGCCCGGCCGATTAAAATACTTCATCCGGACCTCTCCCCTCGCCCGAAGTTTAAGTATATCAAGCCGATTGTTTTGTTTTTTTCAAGTATGGTTAGGCGGTAATTTGTAACTGCGGGAACCGTCCAGCGCCAGGACTTCTGCGCAATGCAAGCGTGTATGGCTAATCTGGCGCGTCGCCCGCTACTGCGCGTCACGAGGAGGCACAATACTAGCTGCCCAAACTGGGGATACGTAGTAAAGAAAATCATTATTAACGTGGTGACTCTATTAAGAAATCAAGTTTAGCTTCAGCTGTAGTTTTGTTGGACGTTCCAATGTGTAGCTGAAAGTGCCCGCTTTCGAAAGTGGGGGGGGGGGGGGGGGGGGCAAATGGCATGCTTTGCCTCCCCACTTTTGACAGTGGGGGGGCAAGTGCCCCCCCTGCCCCCCCGGTAGATACGCCTATGTCAAAAACACAACCTTTAAAAATTAAATCGTGCGGTTTTACGTGCCGAAACCACGATCTGAATATGAAGCACACCGTAGTGGGGTACTCCGAAATAATTTTGACCGACTGGGGTTCTTTAATTAACGTGCACCCAATTCAGTGCACGTGCATGGGCGTTTTTGCATTTCGCCCCCATCGTATTACCGTCCCAGTGGCCAGGGTTTGATTCCGAGTGCTTTGTGCTTAGCAGCACAATGCCAAAGCCACTACGCCACCACGGTGGGTATACCACCACCATTTGTGCCTTTTTTCTTTCGCCCTCATCGTTGTCACTTTCCTGGCCCTCAATCTCTGCGATCCTTCAAAGCGTACTTCAGGGCCATCTGATAGTTAGTCGCTGACAATGAAAACGAAGTGAGGCGGCGAGAAAAGAGCAAGGAAAGAGTGTTACAGTATTTAAACTTTCATCGCGGTTCTCTTCCTTGCCTCGTCCCTTTGTCGATACAAGCATTCGCAAGAACAGGTGCCAAGAGCTAAAGCCGAAATAACTAAACGCAGATTACTGCAGCCCAGATCTGTGTGTCGTGTGCCATCTTATCCGCATCTGCAGTAATTCGAACAAAGTATGTACATATGCCAGAAACGAGAGCTTCCACCATGGAGCTCGAGTCTGATTGAATGTCAACTACCACTGTTGTTCTTCGCTACTTGATTCTGGTGACAGAGGAAAACACATCGTGAAGCAAGCCAGTTGTCACTGATACCACTGCCAGACCGTGTCGATTAATTTTTAGGTAGGCATTGCTTGTCAAAGGTGTTTCGGAATGAATGACTGATATAAAACTATTAATAAAAAGAAATAGCGGCAGAACCCATCTCACGATGACTGTCGACTGTAATGCGTTAGCACTGAATCAATATAGCAGCACAACGTATCGCCGCCGTCGAAATGAGTTATGTATGAGGCATGCACTGGCAGCAGGACTTCTCTTTCGCGCTTCCCTAAGAACGCTTGCCGCCATCTAGCGCCGGCACCGCGAAGCCTGAGCGTGGCCTCCGAAACGCATGGCGCGCCGGTGCGTGCGAATGCTGAGAAACACGTCATGCGGCAACCGCGCTCCTCTTTCGCACTTCGTTCTGAACAACTTACATCTTACAGTACGTGACCCATGTCGGCGTGAAAGAGGTTCCTTGCTGAGCGGCACATATGTACACATTTCTAAACACTCTGTGGCCCAAGCTGGTCCGACGGTTCGCTTTTGAACCCTGTTCCCATAGCGCAGCAGCCCGATGCGTTGTATACCCATTCGACAACGAACCACCCAGTAACTCAGGTTGGCGGGAAAACGGTTAGGTACAAACAAGTATACATACAAACATAGATAGCAAGCCCCCGGAAAGTGTGTTAAGTACCCTAAGAATGCGAACGCGTAAAAAAAGAATGCCGCTATAGCTTGGAGTCCTCAGTCAGGGCTCAGTTGGTGGATTTCTCCAGACACGTACTCCTGGACGTCGTCCTCTAGGTACAGCGTTGGTCGTGCTGTACTTTTCTTAATGGGAGCGCGCCTTCGCCGAGGACACTTCTAGGCTCTAGCGATATCGCGTGTAGCAAGTCAGCGAAAAATTGCTCTATGCGTACACGTCCCCGCTCGCTATCTATCACGAAAAGAAAAACAGTGGCACGCGATCGATGCTTACCGCGACAGAGAGCACTCGAACGTGCTATCTTTTGCAAAAGAAGCCGCGCTCCTGGCGATCGCCGTACAGTGTATACAGCTCAATCTGCCCTTGCGCTGATCTCTTCCGCTGGCCCTTCAGTTGCGTGTTGCCGGTCTATTTGCCTCCAGGATGTCGATACATGTCGCCAGTTTATCGCTTCGAAAACGTGCCGCCACGCAACGTGCTCTGCCATATACGAATGTGATTCAGAAATCGTCCGCACCTTCACCTTAAATGTTAGCCAGATTTCACAGAAAGAGAGCTGTTTTCGGCGTTAGCATGTAGATATTCGACACATTTTTGTCAGCAAGATCACGTTGCCTCAGTTGGTCACCCACGACGGGGACGAACTCGCATTGTTCACCACCCATCTCACTACGATCACAGAAGCCGAAGAAGCAACCATCGCACTTACCAATATTACAGTCCCCCCTCCCCTCCCCATACATTTAATTTATTTTCGTCACTACGATGTATGAAACCAAGGTGTAGTATAAGTACGCACTCGGAAGCCCCGAAGTAAAAACTGCCGGAAGACCTCCTAGTAGGAAACAAAAAGAGGTTCAGATACAATTATGGCAAACAGTAGCAGCTAAACACCACATAAACAGTATCAGCAAAGTAATATCAGTAATAATGACGCAATACAACGCTAAAAAAAAACTGTAGGGAAACATCTGTAACAGCAACGAGAAGAAAAGAAAAACAATGCAATACTTCTTAAACTTAATAATCATTATGTGCTAACTAAACCATACTACGAGTTCGGTATAATTTGCTTATAAACTATTCCTTGGCTTTGCGCTCGAAGGATCAAAATATAAATGCCTTGATATCAGATGGGATGCAATTCCACAATGATATGCCTGAAAACATTATTGCAAATTTCACATAATGAGTCCGATCTTTGGGAAGGAGTAGGCTGTGATGTGCGGAAAAGCTTGTGTTAATGAGGATAGTGAGAGAACCTTGAATACTTCACTCGGTGTTTATGAGGAGGAGGAGGCATAAACATTTATTTCGGAACCAGCACTTTAAGATGGCCGGGCCTAAGCCTCCCATGAGGGGACGTCGAGGGCTTGCCTCGCCGCCGCCTCAGGTGTTTATGAAACTTCACAAACATAGTTTATAAACATAGTTTATAAACATAGTTTATAAACTTTAGGTGTTTATGAAAGGAACATGATTATTAACTGCCTATGACTGAATGAGATTCGCAAAGGTAGGGAACGAAGTATAGAAGAGTGCGATGTAAATGGCTGAAATGTCCTCAATCGTAATGCCTGCTTTTGTAAAACTTCTAGTTAGAGATGCATGGAGTATGTACTATCCCATGATGACAGGCAGTATGAAAGAGGACTGTGAAAATACGCATATTACAAAGAGAAGAAGACGCTCGATTAAAAAAAAAGAGAGCGTGGGATGATAACGACGTGAATACCAAAGGAAAGTTTTTGAGTGAGATATTGGGCATGGCGGTGAAATTTGAAGCGTTCATCTAAAACAACGTATAGTATTTTTGTTGATTCAGATTTTATGATTAAGTGACTGTTAAGTTTCACTATTAAAGAATGTATGAGTGATGTTTGCGGAGAATCAAATACCATAGATACGTGTCACTATATCTCAACACCTGTGAGTGCCCTCGCATACCTATACCTTCCCCCGGCCTATATCCTGCACCTCAACAGCGGGGAACCGCGATGGCCTGCTCATCATTACAGAACCAGCGCCGACTGCTCTGGCGAGCTAAAGGGCCGGCTAAGGCGACAGGGATCCTGGGCTGAGGATTCCTCCCACTGACGTCCTCTGTAGCAAGGAGAAGATGAAGCCTCCGGCCGATGTTGTCATTTATTCGATAACCGCCTTTCTCTCTCTGCGTCAACAAGCTGAATCCTCATTTCACTTGAACGCTTATAATGTTGAATTCTGCCTTGAAAGTTTGTTCGCTTTCTTTTGCATGGCTGATATATACTCGCCCTTTCTTCTTGATATAATGTATATTGTTCGTACTCACGCGTTGGGCGTAAGGTCTTCGATGAATGTCACTACGAGTACGCTTACAAGAAATAAAAAATAAAGAATAAATTTCTGCAAAGTGTCCTTATTTTAGGGAAGATCACAAGTGGCGCAGCCGTGGTTTTGCAAAATGTGACTCGGTGGTTTCATCATAGCATGTACGGTTCCCCATAGGTAGCCGTGACAGGAAAGACGGCGTCGTCGTACGGCAGGCCAACCTCAGCATGAGTAATATCTGGACTAATATCGGTTCACATGCAGGTTAAGGGGATCATAAGGACCCTTAAAAGGACCATTTTCCAAGAGTTGAAGGCCTGAGTGTTTGCTTGCTTTAGAATGCCACGTAATTCGTCGTCATTGACGAACACTTAACTAGGGTCGAGCGGATGCTGTCGAAAACCGGCGTCCTGCGTCACGTAGAGCTGGTGCAGGATTTCCAACGCCATGTCACCACACCTGTCCATTCGCTTCTGCAGTCTTTGTTCGCTTACAAGTCCTTGGTCCACGGTTCAAGACTGACCTATTAGAGCTCAGTCAAAGACTAACATATTCGGCGTTATAGAAGTGCAAACTATACCGATCTATAGCTTAACATTTCTTCCGGTGTGCCTCGAACAGACGGCATTTGCGATTTATATGTTTGCTATAGTGTGCTATGTGGGGTGAAGTTTAGTATGTGACCTTCGTACCCTGACCTTTGTTGGAGAGTATGTTTGTGCGACGTCGCGGGAAGTTCATGGAAGGTTAGCGGCTAAGTGCAACGAAGAAAAAATTCCGCCCGTAAGGCTGTGAAGACACAACTGAAAGTTAAAAAAAAAAACTTGAGGCAAATTCAACAAGAGAGTTCAAGGTATAGAAATAAGCGCGGTGAAACGCCTTCGTGCCATCGTTACAAAAAAGAAAAAAAAAACAATATGCGCAGAAAAGCGAGAGAGAGAAGCTCCTCATTGAATCATAGAGAGGTTCACCTGGGGGTACGTCTCACACGCTACTTCTAGGTGGGAATGCTGAGAAAGCAAATGATACGCACATTGCACGTAACAGACACCACAAGAAATACAGAACACACACCTCAACAGGTAACATACAAATTAAAGAAGAAAACTGCCATGACTGAAATTTAAAATGTTCCTGAAAAAAATACAGTACTATTTCATACCATCGTTTCATTAGCGAATTAAGTGTTTACATAGTAATGTGTTCTTTGTAATGGTGTTTTTTGGCACACGTGAAAAATACAAAAAGAAATTTCGCGTTTCAGTTCTATGCATCATCAATGTTCAAAGGGCAACGTAGTTCCATTGCTCCAAGTTTTGACTTGGAGGTTCTCCCCAGGTTCTCCCCCTCAATATATATATATATATATATATATATATATATATATATATATATATATATATATGGGGGGGAGAACCTGGAACTGCATATATATACATGTATATATAGATCAGCGTCGTCTGCCCATCGCCACAGTAATTCGCGGTATACGGCGTGCATGCGTAAAGGTCCTAACATGTTACGTATCGCTGTAATAACGTACCATGTACTAAGCAAAAATAAAAGTCCCCAATCCCGCCAGTAATCAGACAGTTACGCCCGAAACTATATTCCGCTGTGCGTGGATATTACCTGTCTACGCTCCCTACCTTTGGCACTGCTGCAAACGACATGTGAGATGGAGCAAAGAAAGTTGTGTTCGTTGAAGGGCCCAAGCCTGGTAATACAGCGCTGAATGCCGGTTTCAAAAGATGGAACTCACATGAGATTAGAAAATACGAAAAAAAATATCCTTTGGCTAACTTGACAAACAATTCATAAACAGCAGCGTGAAGGGCGAGACATTCTTATTGAATGACTGGAGGCCATTGTATAAACAAGTTGACTTCTCCAAGCGTTTGTAGGAAACTGGTGGCTATTTGCAGCATGCGCAGCTGTCCTGCACCGGAATAATACGGAACAGCCTCAAATTACGTCGGTATTTTACCCTAGATCCTAATAAGTGCGGTTATTCCTCATATTCGAACAGAAACAAATATTCGACAATTTCGAACAGTGAGTCGTTGAAACCAATATTGGCATACGGGCTTCTTAACCTTCACACTTGCTCAATGTAATCCGTTTGCGTGAGAAAAGCATGTGGTATAGAGTTTCCTACAGCTTTGAACATATATCTCGGTACGCCTTTAAAACCGCATATTTGTACCACGAACAAACAGGACATGAAAGGCACACAAGCGGCGTACATGGGTGCAGTGTGCATCGTTTTGTGTCTTCACGGCCCTTTTCATTATTCGGGCTGAAAATACTTATTTTTGTAGAGTACTAGCCGATCAACAAACTTTTTTTGGGGGGATCTTCCTTTTATATTAACAGGGTGTCACAACTATAAGTCCACAGGGTGTTCCAGCAAAGTACCTCGAGCGGCCAGTCGTGCGGCAATTTTACGTGTATTCGCGGGCTTCTTTCACGCTCGGAAACACACTTTTATGTAGCACGTACTGAGAAACAGAAATCAGTATCGGGAGTTTTTCATGTTGCTCTACAATTTTCTCATTTGCACTTTTCATGTAATTATAATAATTGATAAGTTGATTAATTAAGACTAATTATGTAATTATGCGGAATGAAAAAAATAATCTTAATATCTCCAAGCAATGGAAAAAAACATTACCTAGGTTCTGGTTTTCTACGTGGCATTTGCATATTTTTAAATCTTGGTGCATGATAGTTGGGACACCCTGTATACCAGCCACGAAATTACTTGCGTGTAACAAATGTCTGCGCATTTAATTTCGCTGTTGAGACCGCAGTGTGTGTTGGGGGCCGGATAATGTAGCGATTCTATTTCAACGACATTCCTTCTCGTGCTTCGTCATTGGTCAGAGCAGCTCTCCGCCCGCGTTATCAACCGGATCAACCGGCCGTGAACGAGGGATGGTAAGAGTGACATTGAAATCGAGCGGAAAGAATAGCTGCGTCATACCAGCCGATGTCTCAGCATTCCTGCGAATCCCATTTTGAAGTTTTGGGTAATTGAGTTTACGGTTGAAAAAAATGTCACAGTTTCGCCCTAAGGGCGAAGCAATGAATGCGATAGCAACATAGCAATGCCACACGAAGTAAGGTGAGCGGCTTTGGTAGCAATATGAATTGTAGCAAACATGAGCTGATTAAGCAAGCAGGTCTGCTGCGGCGTAAGTAGACCGACATGAAGAGAGACTCGATGACCACGAGAAGGCGCGTGTGAAACGGCTGGTGCTGATGAGAAGCGCTTCCCGTGGGCAGCGCGTGCGAAGGGACACACCTGTAGCGCTGCACTGCCGATCCGGGCAGCATTGCATGTGTAGCGTGCGTTGGAAAATGTGGCCCGACTATTACTAACTGAATGAACAAGCGTGGTGTGAGCGCGCACAAACATGAAGAACACACTGAATGACTGCAGACAACGACTGTCAAAACGCTGGCAGCAAGCGCATACGCCGCAGCGGGCGAAGGTACGTGCGGTCTATCGCTTCAACGGAACGGAAACTGAGCGGCGAATTCACAGCGCATACAAAGGTCAGAGCCGTGTGGAGATCAGAGACAGGTGCGGGCGAGTGACGAGCGCGGTTGTTGGCAGAGTAGAAAGTGCGCCCCCCCCCCCCCCCCCGCTCCTCGCGCTCGCTTCCCGCTTCCTTGCTTGCGCGTGGGAGATTGAGTGCGTTCGCTATCCGTGATAGCTTGCGTCCCCGCACGCTTCCGCTCGGGCATACGGCGCACGAAGATTTTATCTATGCGGAAACTCACGGACGCGACGGCGACGCCGACGGACAGAAATCCGGTTGAAGTGTCCATATAATTGCTATCGCAATAAAAAAACACGGTTTTATCAAACAACTTCAGCATCGAAGCTTGCTTCACAGTCGTGTTAAAACAAGTTTGTTATATCCCTTTAAACTATAGTTCCGGAAGCCTCACCATCCACTATCCTGACTCACTCACTTCTTTCTCCCAAAAGAACGAGGTTCCCACAAAGCTGTTGTGCGATATTACTTACACGTATGGAAATGGACTCTGCCTACAATGTTCCTCCTTTGAGTGTGTGACCTGATGTACCCTTCCTCTTCTCTTCTTTACATTGCTCTTTCCTCCTCTAAAAGCAGGTGATTGCGGTGTTCCTTTTCTACTCTCAATCAATCAATCAATCAATCAATCAAGAAACATTGAACAAGGCATAATACGAGAAAACAAACCCAATGAATAAAAAGAACAGTTATGAAAAGTGTGTACATACAACAATACGCAAAGTAAATACAAAAGAAAGAAGAGGAGAAATGCAGTTGAATGTGTGAAACTATGAAACAAGAATGCATAGTTCGGAAAAAGAACAATTACAGTGAGCTATGAAAAATATCGAGATCGTGAAATAAGCGTTACAAAGACTGAATTCTGTGGATGGTCGAGTGTTGGTGATGACAGGCAGGGGACATGGAAATGCCTATGTTCTTTGGTGATCTTGCGTAGAATACGAAACATTATACAACTAAGGAGTGCGGGGCAGGTGAGAATACGGTGATGGAGCTTGAAACGAAACAGAAGGTCGGCACGATTGCGTCGGCAGCGAAGTAAGGGAAATTGCAATAATCCAACCGTGCTAGAACAAGGTCCAGTGTCTGTGTTGGCGAAGCGGTGATGATGATATGATTAGAAACATTTTCTGCACCCAATCTATAATGTCACTGTTGGATCTAGAAATGCCATTCCAGACGACCGACGCATATTTGAGTTGAGGAAGACAGATTGTTGTGTACAACTTGCGGAACGTTGTAGGAGACTTCAATCCCCATGATAGTCGGCAAACAGAGCCCGGAGAGCGCCTACTCCTGACTACAACGCGCTTAGTGTGAGAAGAAGAGTGAAAAGTTGTATCAAAGAGTAGACTGGAGATAATTGATCTCAAGGACCATACACAATGGTAAAGAATGTCGCTCGTTGGGAATTACAACTACAAGAATACGACATCTGTCGAAAGCATTCACACGCAGACGCTCTATATATTCCGGTCACCCCTGCCTTCTGATCCTGTCCGCTCGTCTATTGCCGCCTGCGGTCAGGGGCGGATCCAGGTTTTTTCTGAGGGGGTGGGGGGTCAGCTTTTGTCGATGATGATGATGATGATGATGATGATGATAGTAGCCTCTCTCATTTACCGAAATTCACCGTTTCTGCTCACGATAAACCCGCGTTTTATACGGCTAGAGCAACACCTGTAGCCCGCCGTGGTGGCTCAGTCAGCTCAGGCGTTGCGCTGCTGAGCACGAGATCGCGGGATCGAATCCCGGCCGCGGCGGCCGCATTTCGATGGAGGCGAAATGCAATAACGCCCGTGTGCTTACGTTGTAGTGCACGTTATAGAACCCCAGGTGGTCAAAATTAATCCGGAGCCTTCCACTACGGCGTGCCTCATAATCAGAACTGGTTTTGGCACGTAAAACCCCAGAAAGATGAAGAAGCCCTATAACGAAGCCAGGTATCGGTTTCTCCGAGCTTATAGGAAAATGACATTACCCAATACAGCCATGTGCTTAGCGGCTGTGCCTGATAATACAGGGTGTTCAAAACTAAGCTTGATGCTTTTCTTAAAATTAGGCACTGGGAGGCACGCGAAGACCACCTGTGCAATTAAGTTATGTGGCCAGGGGGGCACAAAGTGAGATGATAATTATCGCTGTGAGCAGCCCAATTAACTAAAATTGAACAATTATTTTTTGTCGACTGCAGTAAGTGGGTATGTTTGTATTGAAAACTTAGAGGCAGTCGTGTTTATACACAGTATCTCTCGGAAGAATTATTCTAGCGGGTTCGTGCTCCGAGATATCCAACTCCAAATTTCAATTGTACTGCGCAGAGTTATCGACTCGACGCGAGAGCGGTTTATGCTTTGCGTTGCTGTGGAAGAGAGGCATTTTGAACATTTTTAGGGCATTGACATCTTGATGTGTGAAATGTTGTCATGAAATTTGTGCATGACAACACCAAACTTAAAGCGGCAGTATGAAATATTCGTTAGCATAGCTAAAAAGGTTTCTGCTGTTGATGGTACCGTTGTTGCTTTTGATTTCAATAAAACTTACAATACTTGGAAATAAGCAGTCACTTTATTTGCGTAGCCCAGGCAAGGACCATGCCCGGTCGTCTGGTCACCATTACGCACGCGCACTGCCCTCCGGCTTCTCTGCGCGCGCCATTATCTCGGCATGGCAGCTGCCGCCATCTTTACAGGCTGCGCGGTCGCGTGTTACGACAGCGGTTACGGGTTCTTCGATTTTTTTTTTATTTCGCCAGCCGTGAGGGCCGGGGGACAGTTATTATCTTTGCCAATGCCTCCACCGCGTTGTCAGACTAAGCGCCGTACCCAACAGCCGCGGCACATTAGGGAGGAGCTTTGCGCCGATCCTCACTCTCTTGCATGCGTAATCATGCAAACGACAATGAAAATTTGTAGTTGGATATCTCGGAGCATAGACACGCTATACTCGCGGACAACTTTCTGTGGCAATGAAGGGAAAGCTACGGGCGCGTGGATGCTGCACATGTGTTATCGCGCCAAGTAGTCCGGCAGCGTTTGACAGTGCTTTTGGTTGCTCGGAACAGACGCTGAATCGACGCAACTTCCACGTGCGACGATTTCGCATTTGCCCAGAGGCGGAAGGTAAAAGCCGCAAAATGAGTAAACTTTTAAACTCAGTGGTGTGTTCTGTCTTATTTAACTGTTGCTAATAAGCTGTTTATGTTTACTCTTCGCCAACATAAACCAACGTGGATTAAAACGCGGGACTCTTTTCAGAAGCACCCTCACTCGTGAGCGCTTTGCCTCCGTAGCTTTCCCTTCATTGCCACAGAAAGTTGTCCGCGAGTAAAGAAGGATTCTTCGAAGTGAAACTGTGTAGAAACACGACTGCCTCTAACTTTTGAATACAAACATACACACTTACTGCAGTCAATAAAAAGTTAATTATTCAATTTTAGTCAATTCGGCTGCTGACTAGCGATAATTATCATCTCACTTTGTGTCCCCCTGGCCACATAACTTATTTGCGCAGGTGGTTTTCACGTGCCTCACAGTGCCTCATTTTAAGAAAACCATAAAGCTTAATTTTGAACACCTGGTATATCTAGCCTGTATTGTTTCTTAAAATAAAATTTGGGATGATCTGTCGCAGGTTCGTTATAAACATTTAAGCACGGCTCCATCTTTGGAGTTCTGTTGGGACACCTTGATTTCCTTAAGAAGATTTCTTGTGTTCGGCTGAGACACCTTCGTTTGCTTTGGAGCAACGCTCCGCTCCAACGCGGCAACCACTACGCTGGTTGTTTACGATATGCGAATCACCGCGTATGAATAAAGTCCTTATATAAGAAAAGTACCGCAATCCTTTGATAAACGCCGCTTCTCTCTCTCCTGTATCTCCGATTGGACGATGATAGCGCGCGCTTTTCACTTCTTTATATTTTCTTTTTTTCCGTCTCAGAGCCATGTTGAAAGTCCTCTGCGCAGCCGCAGTCGCCGGCGGCGGCGGCGGCGGCGCGCGCCCGGCCTGAAAGCTTCAACGTGGACTTTCTAGGTGCGCCACCGTCGACTTGGCTTTTGCAAGCAAAAAGTAAAGAAAAAAGCAAGCGTTTAGGAGAGGAGGCGGCGGAGGAAAGAGTAGATGGCGGTACTTTTCTTATATAGGGATTTTACGTCTGAAGACTCACGACGCCACCTACAGGAAGAATGATGTGGCGTAGTAGCCGTGAGCGCGAGCCAGCTAGCGTCTTGATGTTTTGTTTCCCACGCGACGTCATCATTTTACACAAGGCGCGCATCTGCTCCCGTTTCTCTAACCACGCGACGATATCCCATGCCCGCGCAATTCATTTCTCTATGCCCGCACGCTGGCGTTGGCCGCTGACGTCACGCTCCCCATTTCGCAGCCGCTCGAGGTTTCGCCCCGCTCCGCTAGCACGGCCACTCAGATAAACGGATCCGGCGGCTTTGAGCCTCCCATGCTTAATGTATGACAATACAACTGCGAAATTACAATGGAAAACTTGTAGCATACGAACGGTACTGTGCTCGTACTGGATATTGTCAACGTGTAACTGTGAACACAATTGGTGCTACAGTTTAAAAAAATGTCGCCTATGCGTAGTCCTTATTTTAGCTATTAGTTGTTCTTATTTATATATGAACACTTGAGCGAGGGATCTCTTTTATTAAGCAGGTTGATCGCGGAACCGATGACAGCCAATGAGGCAACCGTTGACACCCCAATGGGGAACTAAGTTGATCAGGCGCGAAGGCGCTCGCGCCGACATCGGCATGCTTGGCAAAAGGGACGTCCCCTCGTTCATTCGACGCCACCGATGGTACGAGTAAGGCACGGCCGGCGCCAGGAGGTCCAAGGTGTGCATGAGAAAAATTAACTACGGAAACCTCGCGACACCACACCCCTACGAAATACAACTAAGCTTGTGAGCGAGCTAGCTTTACTTCTACATGGCTGTTACCACTGGTACTCGCGAAAAATAATTTTGAAGAATGTTGGTGGCCATATGTTTTGCGACAGGGCCATACCCCTGTCAGCGAGGGGGCGATGCAGAAATCTGAGGGGGGGGGGGGGTCAGGACATCCGGACATCCCCCCTGGATCCGCGCCTGCCTGCGGTGCCTTCATCTTCAACATTTCCGACATGCCATCAGAGCAGCGCAAGGACCCATGAATCTCATGTTTCTAGACTCACTGTCTAGCCGCCAGCTCCGATCTCTCGGACGCTCCGTCACCAAGCCACGCACAACATCATTCGAGATAACCTGCTGTCCTGCGGCCGCGAGTGGTTGCTTGTTATTCCCCGGCACCACGGTTCCGACATCTGCGCCACTTTACACAATGACCCACAGTGCGGCCACGCTGGTGTATTAAAGATATAATCTCGCCTCCAGCTTCGGTACTACTGCCGCGGTATGTATACCGTTTCGTTCGCCAGTATGTCCGGACATGCCCCATGTGCCAATGACGCAAGACGCCACCTCAATATGCCGCCGGCCCCTTGCAACCTTTACCATGTACTGCTCCAGTGTTCGACCACGTCGGCATTCACCTTTACGGTCCGCTTCCCAGCACTCCAAGCGGCAACCGCTGGGTTGTTGTTGCTATCGAACACCTCTCGCGCTACGCTGAAACTTCAGCCCCGTCATCTGCCACAGCAAAAGACGTTGGCAGTTTTGCGACATGTTGACAATGTATGTTTCATCTGGCCACTCGAAATGGGATTGAATTCTGGCTTTCTCCACATACGCTTACAATACTGTCACGTAAGGTAGCACTGGGTTCTCACCTTTATTTCTCCTTCACGGGCACGAACCTTCATGCACTATGGACACAATTCTACCCTACCGGCCGGATGCTTCGGAGTCGACGACTTTTTCTCGAGCAGCTGCATACGCCGAAGAATGTTGCCAGCTCGCTCGTTCGTTCAAATCCCAGGACCAATGGTGCCAAAAGCATCGGCACGATGCATCCACTAGGGCTATACATGCTTTGCTACCGGCACGCTGGTCTGGTTGTGGGTCCCGTCTACTCCTTTGGGCCTTTCCACCAAGCTACTCTCCAAGTACCATGATTCCTATCAGGTACTGCAACAAACATCCGCGGTTAGCTACTTCATCGATCCGATGGAAGCGTCTTCAGACCAGCGTTGTTCCAGCAGGGAAAGAGTACACGTCTCCCGGCTCAAGCAGTGCCACGACCATTCTCGTGTTCTCCTGCCCCTTGGTTGTCAGGATGGCTCCTCTTTCGGTGGGGAGTGATTGTACTGAAGGCGGTGGCCACGGTGCTGCTGAAACTAGAAGAAGACGGCAGGAAGCGCTTGCTCGCCAGCTTCGCCATAGCTCCGACCGACTTGCTTAGGCCTACCGTTGCAAAGCTACATCAAGTGCTGCTAGACAAACACCCGCATTGTAACAGTTTTTTCCCAGGACTGTTGAATACTGGAATGATCTCCGTGGTACGACCCGCTGTTTGTACTTGAAGGAATTCCTAAAGGCTATTGAATGCCCCTTCTCACCGTCTTTCATATATATGCTTTGTATATTAGTGTTCTTCACCTGTCTATATGACTTGTATCACTGTATGTGTGTTTTCCCCCTACTCCTGCAATAGCACAATTATGGGCTGCAGTATCTAAAGATAAATAAAAAAATAAAGTAAATAAATTTGATGATCAGTGGAAGCAAAACAAGGAAGAAGTAAAAAAAATGTGCAAATTATGCTTTCTGCAATATTTGTACACAAATCAGCTTGACATTATGTTGATGCGCACAATGCCCGAAAGGTACAATGAAATGATGTACAATGAAATATATCCCTACTCAGAAGGGTAGTAATATATTCCTACGCATCAATTCTTCAAGAGATAGATTGTCTTAAATTGAGGCAGAGGACCATGCTCCGGCCCTATCCCCATCTTGTTGGATAGTAGTAGAATGAGCAGATTTCTCAAATTCATTATATGTTGCTTTATTTTAAACTTCAATTTTACGCTCTAGCGATCATCACACGTAATTTGCAGAAGTGTTTGGTAGATATTTCGACAAGCAAAGAAATTTGCTGCTTGACAAAAAATAATAAAGAGACTTTGTTTGGTAAACTGTTAACAACACAGAACACGGCACACTTGAAATATCTTAACAATAACACTTGTGATAGGCCAATCTGACCCCATTCACATGTTATTTCTTTTGCTCTGTTCGCGTCATGCATGGAATGGTATTTGGATAGCGCAGAAAAAACACGGACACGAGAAGAAATGAAGACGAGCGCTAACTATCAACAACGAAATTTATTTGCGGAACCGGTCGTCCCGCAAGCTGTACGCGATAACGCACGTATACGCCGCTGACAAGCGACGTCTCCCTTAACATGAATGCTTGCAGGACGAGTCACCGGCGTGCTGTCAGGATGGCCGAGCGGTCTAAGGCGCCAGACTCAAGGTTCGACCTTTCCTCTAATAGAGGACTCGAGGCTTCTGGTCCACGAATGTGGGCGTGGGTTCGAATCCCACTTCTGACAAGAATTGTTTTGTTTCTTCTTTCTTTTTGCTTGCATAAACGACTCCTACGATTATTACTTTCTGACACGGTTCTGAAATGCACAAAAGCACGTATCCCCACAGACGTACTGCGTATTACCTGAAAAGTTTCAGCCTTCGCTTCTAACATGAACCTTTGAGATGTTACGATTTCATCGAAGAGGTAAAGTGGCGTCGGTTTGTATTGGCGTTTTGTGTTAGCACTTCTTTTCTCATTCTGTAACAGAGAGGTACAAATTGTAAACATTCCTGCAACAAAAGTCTCGTCAACACGTCGACAAGCTTTCACTGGGAGCTTCCTTCTTTTTTTATGACTGTGCGAATAAATTGCCGTATATATGCACTATCTGCAAGATTATGGAAGGCAGCATCTGTTGTCAGCAAGATAAGAGGGCGATAAAAAAAAAGGAAGAACACAGTAAGGGGGTGGGGATTGGAACAAGCTTGGAAGCTATATGTATAGAAACCTTTTTCTTAGCCTTCTTTTTTAACTATCCTATCCCAGCAGCACATTTTAGGGCATTTTGCCACTCACAGGTTGTTTAGAAAATCACATTGTGTACATAGAAGCATGCCATGTTGCAAAAACTGTTTTCACAAGGACGTGCCTCGAGAACTCGCCGCCACGTAATTAACCATAACATGCGTCCTAAAGCGATAAGATAAATCTAATCATCAAATCAATTGTATTTTTTCTTCATTACAAAGAGTGGCCACATAAAAGATGGTAAAAAAAGCCGGCAGATCCCACGCACTGCGGGAATCGATGTTATGCGAAGCATTGTGCGGCGAGCCTACCAAGTTAACGAAACGACCATGAGAGCACCAAGACGTAGGCGGCTCTTTAATGACCTACATGACACATGTGCACGTCATGACATTCATGTCATGAGTCCTCAGGAGTCCATTTAGCTATGCCTAAGACACCTTAAGGCGAAAGCCTTAGTCATGCTCATGACTATGACTTCGACCATCAACCTAGCTTTAGCTTTTCCTTCACTTAGTGCCCACGTCCGAACACATTCCCATGGTTTTTTAGTGCTAATCTTTTTTCGATGTGTCCGTGCCATTTTTGCTTAGTCATGCTCATGAATATGACTTTTACCATCATCCTTGAGTGTTGTAACCACGTCAGAACTCATTTCAGTGGCTTTTGAGTGTTAATCTTTTTTCGCTCAGTCATTGTCATTTTTGCTGAGTCATGCTCATGACTATGACTTCTACCATCATTCTTAGTGTTTCCTTCACATAGTACCCACGTCCGAACACGTTTCAGTTGTTTTTGAGTGTTAATCGTTTTTTCGCTCTGTCAATGTTATGACCTACATGACACGCATGTCATGATATTTATACCAAGACCTATCATTTATGCTCATCAACAATCTTGT
Organism: Dermacentor silvarum; assembly: GCF_013339745.2. NCBI lineage: Eukaryota > Metazoa > Arthropoda > Arachnida > Ixodida > Ixodidae > Dermacentor > Dermacentor silvarum. The sequence goes on from NC_051157.2 coordinate 97,647,108, forward strand.
CATACTATGCCAATTTTGGTACGTACCAAGCTAACAAACTACCATGAGAGCACGAAGACGTATGAGGCTGTTTCATGACCTACATGACAACGCATGTCTTGCTATTCATTGCATAATCTATCTTGTATGTTCGTCATTCACTCTTGTCATACAATGCCAATTGTGGTACATACCAAGTTAACGACACGACCATGAGAGCACAAAACGTAGGCCGCTATATATATATATATATATATATATATACTGCCAAAGTGGCAAATGTTCGCCAAGAAATGCTTCGCATTTAATAAACAACTTGACAAGGTAGCCACAACCGCAAATGACAGCATGGAACAGCAGTTGTACAAAATACAAACAACAACAACAACAACAACAAGACAGCAAGAGCTTGCACACATGTAAGCATAGACAATTGTGGAATCGCGTGCATGTAACACGGAAACTTGACCACAATACATACTCCTTTGGGGCCCACTAGGTCCCCAGGACTCGCACACCTTCTTTCTGTCGAAATTACAAGCTATTTTCGTTCTTTCATGCTAATCCCCTTCGCTACCATACCCCCTTTCACACATAATTCGTTTTTAATATTCTTTGGCCGCCAATACTCAGGTGCTCGCAGGTAATGCGGCGGTTTATGGTGCCCATCGGAACACACCCTTATCTTCTCCACTTCTACTATT